>NW_015505368.1:1025759-1135164 GCF_001515645.1 Sinocyclocheilus grahami
CAAATGATATAAGGAGCCCATATAAGCACATATGAAAGAAAACAAATCAGAATTGTAAAGTATGTGTACAGTGCGACAGCAAAGATTTTTTTTTTTTTTACATTTTAGAGAAGCCAAGTTGCGATACCGAACAGGACCACATAGTGATGCCAAAAAAAACCTAAACCAACCGCCCGCTGCATATATCTACTACAGTACACGGATCCATTCAGTATAACTATACACAGCAACATAAACCTGACAAATCAAAACATTATCATGAATGTGTGTGGAAACAACGTGAACGTACGGAAATGTCTGTGCCTGTGCATAAATACAATGTGCGATTGGTGCATCAAGAGCACTCATACACGCATTATTATAACGGACTCACGCGTGCTTACTGTACGACTCCTGTACACCACCACAATCGTCTTTACCTTGATTGTAGTCTTCGTCCATCAAAACTTTACTAGCGAGACTGGTTATCGAGTCGAGAAAACGTAGTTTGCGTCTCATCTGGCCATACAGCGGTGGGATGTTGACAATCCGTTCAGTCTGTACTTCACATGGCATGTGGGACGTGTGATGGCTCGCGCTCTTCAGAGACAATCACAGAATATGACAGAGCTCGTGTTTAAAAGTGAAACACTGGAATGAATAATTGACTGAAAACACAACACGAGTCTCTGTTCTCTCTGCAATCTCTGATGTAATCAGCCTGGTTTCCTTTACATTTTCGCTGTTTTGGACGGATTGTTTGAATGCATTCGCTTACTGGATCATTGGACTGAAAACGTTCCCGGAGTTTAGAGGCTTAAAATAATCTAATCGCAAGCAGAGAAGCAAAATTGGGTTAAAGGGTTAGAATAGAAATTGTGCTTTTGTAATTTTGCGTAAAATTATTTTTATATAATTGTAAAATTAATCGCATGCGTTAACACGATGACAGCCCTAATATATATATATATATATATATATATTAGGGGTGTAACGGTACACGTATTCATACCGAACCCTTTCGGTTCGGTACGCATGTGTACCGCACGAATACAGGGTTGTTTTTTTTTCTTAGGAAATTCAAATAATAAGTGGCGTTTTGACCGTCTTTTATGTGGCATGACAGATCGCTGTATAAACGCCTTAGAGAGCCGCTTCTGGGATGGTTCAGAAACGTGCTGGTATAATCCTAACACAAGCATTGACTAGAGCGGCCGCGATCAGCTTCGGTTCCCGTGTCCGAGCCGTGACGCCCCGCAGATTTGTGCAGAGCGGAGTGCGAGTGAACACGATCATTCCTTCCTCTGTACTACTAGTTTTAACGTGAATAAACATGACTGAACATCTCATGCCTCATGTAATTGCTCAATCAGTGTTTCAACCGCGGAAAGACATCAACAATACAGCGTGGAAATAAAATGTCACTTAAGTTTGGGTTAAGTTGTTAGGCCTAATTGTAACCTTATAATGTAAAAGGGCTCCCTATATTTTTAAGCATAAACTGAGGTAGATTTTTATCACTAAGAAAATTAACTATAACTGAATGTATTTAAAGAAAGAGCAGCTTGTTCAGTAAACCATTTAAAAAAAAAAAAAAAAAAAAAAAAAAAAAAATATTTACACACCTAATATATATATATATATATATATATATATATATATATATATATATATATCTCCAGTTTATTAATTTTCTTTTTAATATCACAACCAAAGTTCAAATGATATTTCTTTTTTGTATTTTTTTTTTGTATTTAGTGATACAGTGCAATGACATTAATATATTTTTAAAAGTATCCAGGTACTTTTTGGGGCTTCAATATAAAGTGCACATGCTGCGACATGTTGAACTTTGGTTGTCCAGATCATTAAAAGTTGAAAAAGGGCCATATATAAGAAAAAAACTCGCATTCAAGCTCGATGACCCAGAAAAGACTATGGTGTCCTCGATTTATCGTACCCTGAGAGAGTGTATGGTGGAGAAAGGCAGAGAGAACAAGAGGGATTATCCAGCGACTTGCACAGCTGGGTTAAACGCCTTCAGCAAAAGCCTTTTACACATGTTGTTAAGGATATAGCAATGGTCTTGCAGAATTGCATCTCTCCTGCCCTCATTAATCTCTTCATATCCACTCTAGGGCATAACATGCCCTGATGTGTGTTTCTCTAACTTGTGACTACATCTCTTCGGCCAAAACACATCACACACCGCAGCCAGTTTTGTTTCCTCAACCATGCTAATTTCACTTTCTTTTTCATTTTTTCAGGGAGCCCTCACCCTTCTGTTGTTAAAAAACCCCATCTTTCCCAAAGCGCACCCTCTGGCTGGCTACCACTACTCTGGTAAGTCCCCATCACCATCAAGCACACTTTCCTTTTTTTATTTTTTTTATTGGACGAGGTGATGTGAGTTAATCCGTACGGCATGCGGTACACCGTCACCCCCTGTGCTGGCATTCCAAACCACGCTTCGTGTCTCAGTTATAAACAAAAGCAGCTGAGGAGTGGAGGGGAGGGGTTCGACTGAGAGACTGCTGGGTGACCGAGTGGGTTGCTGAGTAGAGTACGGGAGGAGAGGGAGTGTGTCTGTGGCATGTTGTTAAATCCTAGGAGAAGACAGTGGCATCATTGTTTGTCTGGACATGTGTGTGCTGGCTGTTTGCCCCCTCTCTGTCCTTTGTGTGCGGATATGTTTGTGTTAGCGGGTGGGGGTGCTCTATAAGAGGACAGGCTAAACGGACAGCAGCCTCTATCTGATTCTGTGCACCGTTTGTCTGTCCCGCACAGGCTCTGACAGCTGGACGCCAGGGGAACGACGTTTCTTCAACAAAGGCATTACTACCTACAAGAAGGACTTTTTCATGGTCCAGAAACTGGTATGTACAGGTTTGAACAAAAACCTCACAATGATTGTCAATCCCCCCACACAAATCAAATTGTGGCATGAAGAGAAAATGGGAGAAAGTCATATTTAGATACGTATATTATAGAGAGTTTGGCCCAGTTGAACATTGTAGCAACACTTTAACAACAAACTACAACACCCTAGCAATCACATAGCAATGCACTAAAAACACTTAAAACATTCTAGCAATAGCCTAACATCCACCTGTAACATGCTAGCAACACCTTAACCCTGGCAGTTGCATGGCTATGCACTAAAATATGTTAGAAATGTCTTGGCAAGAGCAACAAATAGAACACTCTAGAAGCCACATAGCAATGCACTAAAACATTTTAGCAATAGCCTAAAATGCTGGGTGGATTACTTACAAATTGTAACCCATTACTGATTCCAAATTACCTGACAAAAATTGTAGTTGGTAACATAATCCATTACATTACACATTTTAGGTAATATCATTTGACTACTTTCTGATTACTTTTGATCTAACTTGTTTATCTCAATAATTTAATTGTGCCATATTGCTATAAAAATACAAAGAGAAAGTAAATAAATTCCATTTGTTGTTATTACATTACATCAAGGTTTCCCAAGCTGGGGTCTGTGAATGAACTGCAGGGAAATCATGAGTTTAATAAGTTCATAATTGATCAAACCATGAAAATGTGAAATTAGAAATCAGAAATCATTTTAAAAATAACAATCAAAATAAACGCATCTTACAAAAATACTTACAAAATAAATCATCCTAGCAAACAAATAGAACACACTAGCAACCAGTGAGAAAACTTTCAAACAAAAATAAATAACTCGGAACACCTTAGCAACTGCATAGCATCACCCTAGCTACCGCCACTGACAGTTTTGCATGGGTTCCAGTTCTAGTGAATTCTGGTAATAATGAATTGTGTTGATGTTTGACTTGAAGGTGAGCTCCAAGACAGTGGCTCAGTGTGTGGAGTTCTACTACACATATAAGAAGCAGGTGAAGATCGGCAGGAACGGAACACTCGTATACGGAGAAGCAGAGCCACCAGAGACTAAACCCACGACAGAGGAGGAAGTGGACAATAAAGTGAGTTCCTGTGGCTTTGTGTCTACATGTACCTGGGTGGTTTAATGGCCTGCAAACCAGTGAAGCATCAAAATGTTTCTTCTCCTTCAGAGTTCACAGAAATTTGAATTGCGGAAAGAAGACGTGGAGAGCAGGAAGTGGGAAGGGTCATGTGACAGGAAACAAGAAAACAGCCTGGGCAGGTTGACACAATCGCTACAGGCCACTGAAAATGTGAGTTTGGGGAGATTTGATTTGCACGAGGTTGCAAAAATGCCTGGTGCCTACAGAAAATTGCAGTTCTCCAATGTCCATGCCCAGCTTTGGCCTACTTGAAATAATAAGAAAACAGATCTGCAATAGACATTAGTCATGTGTAGTTTAGAACAGTAGGGTATTTATAGCGCCATCTAGTGGTATGCCTCATTACAAGCTTAAATGATTTATCCAGTGCATAGTGCACTTAATATTGTCCACATATTAGAGACCATCCTGCTTGAGTAACCTGCAATTAACTTGCTGAATGGCACAATAGTGAACTCTTACATGGGGTTTGAACCAGATCTCCTTCACTATACCACCTCTCAGCCATCACAGAGGACGTTCCCTGTGTCTAATATCGGTATGCATTCAGCTGTGGTTGCTTTAAGTAATCATCCGTTTCCTGTTAGGCTGCTGCCATCTTGGTCTTAAGAAGTCAGGAGGACAGCACTAGAGATCCGTCCACATTGGGGGTCAGTCACCCTCCTCCTCCTCCTCCTCCACCACAACCAACATCTAAACCCCGCTCTGACACCACAGGCCAGAAAAGCACTGGCAATACAGTAAAGGGACAAACGAACCAAGAGGGTGAATTCCCCTGCAAGAAGTGTGGCAGGTCAGTTTATTGGGATACACACTTTATGCAATTTACTAACGATAATAGTGTTACACTTTTTTGTTTATTATTTACCTTATTTTATTTACTTAAGCTTACCTTTTATTTATTTATATATATTTATTTTCGATTTACCTTCATTTAAAATGCTTGTTTATTTATTAATTCATTCATTTATTTATTTATTCGAATTGACCATTTATGTAGAGTTACCTTATTTTATTTATTTCACATTTACCTTGCATTTGTTTCTGTATTTAAATGTACATTTATTTATTCATTTATATTTTAAATTTACCAAATTTTTATAACATCATTAATTCATTATTTTATTTATTTACGTATTTTATATCCCTATGCCATTACATTTTTGTGTTTATTATGTTCTCTAAACCTTACAATTTGTGAACTACAGTGTTGGGGAGTAATCAACTAAAAGTTGTGACACTACTAACTTAGCCACATTTTTCAGTAGTGTGACAGTAGTTCGGGTGTTTTCACAAGAGTGTAGCAGTAACAAGCTAGTTTCTCCAACCAGTAGCATGTAGCTTGACAAAATATTTTAGTTTCTGTGTTACATTGTATTGTGTATTCTGCTTCACAGTCAAGCAAACTGAGGAAATAATCCATTACAAAGGCCCTTTTCACTTTTATGTAGCATTGGAAACATTAATTTCAGTGGTTCCTGTAAATGAACCTGTTGATTCAAAAATGATTTTGAGATTCAATTGTTGGACACAAGTCCTTGTGCTTAGGCTAAATGCTGCTGTCCATCAGTTTTTAATGATAGAAATTAGCATGTTTTCACTTTGTACAAGCTTACTGTTTTTGAAAATAAAATAAATTGTTGTATATATTGTTATATATGCTGCCGTTTCAAAAACTAGCTTCCTCAACACTGGTGAGTTGTGCATATCACTAGACGACATGCACTGGCGGTGTGGTCGTTTCACACAGCTGATATATAGCTGCTCATAAAAAGACCAGGGGTCTTACGGGGAATCAGTAAAGCTTGTCAGCTCTGAGGTGTTACATGCGTCAGGGATCAGTCTAGTGGTAAGCAGTAAAAAGGCAACATCTGATTTTGATTGGAGATTTTATCCATGGCAACAGTCGGCTTGTTAAAATCAACCGTCTCTTAGCAACCAAGTCCATGGAGATGTTGAATGCCACGTTCCCTGATCCGTACACATCAGCGTCTGGGTGATTTGAATACACGCGTATGCTCTTTTATTTTTTTACTAAGAAGTACTGTGGCAGTATCTGTATTATCACCATATCCATATTCAATAGTACTTACATGGTACTATGGTATATGAGGATACCATTTTATTAGCATGGAGCCAGTGTTTATGGAGATTTAATGTACAAATGTTTTATTTGTAGTTGTGTAACTTATAATTTCACCAAAAATGACTTGACTCATTCCTGTATGACTTTCTTTTTCTTAAAGACAAATGTATTATACCTCAAAAAAAAAGTGGCTGTATTACAAGTTATCTGACTGAAGTCATATTATAGCTTTCCAGTAGGGCTGTGTATCGGCAAGAATCTGGCGATACGATACGTATCACGATACAGGGGTTGCGATACGATATGTTGTGATACATTGCGATACTGTAAGCAAGGCGATATATTGGGATATTTCTTATATTAGGAATAGGATAATTTTAGGAAAGCTGTCATTAAGAACACTTCAACATATGCAAACCTTAAAAAAAAGTTGGGATCTGCATTTGCATTAATTAGTCACTGTAACATTCAATGTCATTGAACCACTTTTTGTGCAGTACGAGTAAAGGAAGCAAAGTAAAGTGCTTGCAGGATTCTTTAGTTAAATAAAATGTTTCAAATGTAAGCTGTTTTAAACAGACCATATATATTTTAGACCCTGCTTTAAAGGTTCACAGTTTAAGTTAAAGGTGCTGTATGTAGGATTGACACCGAGTGGTTGAACTAGGTATTGCATTCCAACTTCAAAATATTGGAGAGGGTTTTTTTCACCCAGCTCCTCCTCAGACTTCAGGCACACGCAGGTTGCCAGATTGACGACACCAACAGGAACGAGCGCACTTGACGATGAATAAAATTAAATGCGCTGTGTTTTCCACCAACTGGCAACCCGGGGTGCCGAAATACAATTGGGTAAACTGGCAGTGGGCGGGTTTCACAAACCAAAACAGAGACCGACATTCTGGCCCGGAAAGCACATTTTCAAAGGAGAAAAACTGACTGTAGCATTGTTTTTCAGATAAACAAGCATGTTGACTTTTTAAAAAGTTTCTTAAATATCTGCAAACATATTATGGTATGTTTATGATTTAGTAGAATCAAAAACTTACATACAGCACCTTTAAAAATTTTAACATACAATGTCATAACATTTTGATCTGAATAATTACATCTGTTCAATATCAATGAAAAATAAAGTGCTTGCAGGAAGAACATAAAGAACTGTGTGAAGAACATGAGCACACACACACACGTGCGTGGAGAGTGTCAGTGTGTGAATGCGGTGGAGAAAATCAAATGCAAATTCACTCCAAAAGTAAAAGTGTGCTTCATGACTTACATCATATCAAAGTCTAGTTATGAACGTCAAGGATAAAAGATTTATAGCTGTTATAGTCGTATAAAACACATCCTCAATTATCTAATTATGTGCAGCTTAGACGCGGCGTCCATCAAAAATGACTAATCGCCTATCTTTAGTTAGGATGACAATATTTTAGTTTTCCAAAAAGAGGACAGTGGGTGTGGGCGGGGGGCTGGGGTGTGGTTGGTTGGTGATTAAAGTAATGCATGAAAGCGCCCAAAGTAGCACAATCTCAAATATCAAAACTCAAAATATGTCATTTCCATACCTAATATACATATTTACAGTCACTGTTAAGCATATTTATCATAAACACCGCTAAAAAGCTTCCTATCAGTGGCCGTCCTTCACAAAACCTAACAGCACAGTTTTATCATCGGTAGAATGCAAAATGTTTCAATACAAGCATTTCGGTTAAATGTAGTTTATGCAACATTTCAAACCTTTAACTAGAGACCTGCGCGTGACGGATTTTTCAGTCCTGCGCCCGCCCGCTCCCGCAGAAATATATCTTATCTGGTCCGTTTATCTATATCTTATCTATACCGTTTAAATATCTTTTCTGGTTCATGTTTTGTCCCACTCCCGCCCGCAAAAGCCCGCATAAAAGTAATCTATATCGACTTTTTCAGTACATTGCAGAAATTTACATGAAATGGTTCTGTAATATCTCCTAAGCTCCACAACATCCCAGCATAAACGCTCATGATAAAATATTTGTTATTTAGGCTAAGCATCAACATTAACAAACCTCTGTTATTTTTAACAGAAAAGCAAGCATGGGCTGCTGCGTGCATGGTTTGGCATGGCAGCGCTTCCTTTATTATCACTAAAAGCTGACATCTCAGTTAATCTCTATCTCATAAAGCTCTGTTATAACACAATAAATGTATTCACAATGAATCTTTCACAATGTCTACACTTCATGTGTTAAAATTAGAGGATTCGTGAGCAAGCAATTTCAGCACTGTGGTGAGTAGATTCTAACTTGAGCACCTCTGATTGGCCATTGTGTTCTAGAAAAAAAAACAGCTGAGTCTGTGTGATTGGCTACATTGCGCTACCCTTTAAACACGTGTTATAAATAGAAACTATGCCTAGCTTGCGCATATCAATCATTTTAATGTTAATATTAGTTGTTATTTTTGTTTTTGTACAACAGATAAATAACAATTTATATGTTTTAGACACTTTATATTTAAATAATTTCTATTTTGCGGGAGTCCCGCGAATCATTTTATTCTCCGCCCGCACCCGCACTCGCCCATCAAGAGTTGGCCCGCGCCGCACCCTGTTGCGTTGGGTCCTGCGGTACTCTCGCGGGAGTGCAGGTCTCTACCTTTTAACCCATGGGGGTAAATCAAGCCATGGGAACAGTTTAAAAGTAGCCCAATTCCATCGAGGAAAAAAAAAAGAAAAGCGGACTTGACAACCCTGCATCCAACACGAGCTGCAGGAGTCAGATTTGACTGATCACGGGTTGAGAGGAGAGATGGCTGACAGACCATGCTGGAGGATTTGCTGCTCAACAGATCCTGAGCTCATTGACAAATATCTAGCATAAACGCTCATGATAAAATATTTGTTATTTAGGCTAAGCATCAACATTAACAAACCTCTGTTATTTTTAACAGAAAAGCAAGCATGGGCTGCTGCGTGCATGGTTTGGCATGGCAGCGCTTCCTTTATTATCACTAAAAGCTGACATCTCAGTTAATCTCTATCTCATAAAGCTCTGTTATAACACAATAAATGTATTCACAATGAATCTTTCACAATGTCTACACTTCATGTGTTAAAATTAGAGGATTCGTGAGCAAGCAATTTCAGCACTGTGGTGAGTAGATTCTAACTTGAGCACCTCTGATTGGCCATTGTGTTCTAGAAAAAAAAACAGCTGAGTCTGTGTGATTGGCTACATTGCGCTACCCTTTAAACACGTGTTATAAATAGAAACTATGCCTAGCTTGCGCATATCAATCATTTTAATGTTAATATTAGTTGTTATTTTTGTTTTTGTACAACAGATAAATAACAATTTATATGTTTTAGACACTTTATATTTAAATAATTTCTATTTTGCGGGAGTCCCGCGAATCATTTTATTCTCCGCCCGCACCCGCACTCGCCCATCAAGAGTTGGCCCGCGCCGCACCCTGTTGCGTTGGGTCCTGCGGTACTCTCGCGGGAGTGCAGGTCTCTACCTTTTAACCCATGGGGGTAAATCAAGCCATGGGAACAGTTTAAAAGTAGCCCAATTCCATCGAGGAAAAAAAAAAGAAAAGCGGACTTGACAACCCTGCATCCAACACGAGCTGCAGGAGTCAGATTTGACTGATCACGGGTTGAGAGGAGAGATGGCTGACAGACCATGCTGGAGGATTTGCTGCTCAACAGATCCTGAGCTCATTGACAAATATCTAATCTTTATTTACACAGAGCACACGTGATCACAAAATCAAAAAGTGAAAGTGAACATCGAGCGCTCATTCAAAAGAGATTATATTCTCCGCATATTGATAGCGGCCCCCTGATGCGCAAAAATTCTATGCAATATTAGAATGTTTGCGGGAATGGGCACAGTCACTGTGAGGACACAGTCCTCGCAGGGCTCTAATACAAAAACGCACACTATGAATGGCGACTGTAGAAAGCAAAAGCCGAATCCCGGACAATTTGGGCGATTTAGAAATCCCGGCCGGATGCATTTTTCAAGGTTCAAAAAGAGGACATGTCCTGGAAAAAGAGCACGTATGGTCACCCTACTTTAGCGAAGCAGCGCGGAGAAACGCTTCTGAAATGTGCTATAAACACAAGCATTGACTAGAGTGGCCACGATCAGCTCCAGTGGCCGTGGAGCCATAATGCACCACAGACGTGTGTGTTCTTCGAATATTTGATGCTAGCATTGCACATTTTACACACCGCATGACTTTTGACGGGATATAAAAACAAAACAACTGCCTTGAATCTTGTATAATTTTTTTAAAAATACAAATATCGATATTGCGTTTTTGAGAACTGATACAGTATCGCCAAACAAAATATCGCAATATTCAAGTGTATCGATATTTTCTTACACGCCTACTTTCCATAAGAAACCAGCCAAATTTAGGTCATTATTCACTGAATATTTTGACCGGCCCATGACTATCCTTGGCAATCTCAAGAGAAATGTGGCATGTTTGATTCATGTACAAATTATTCTTTTAATTTAAATTAACCATTTGGTTGATCCAGTTCACAAATCCGGCTGATTTGGTTCTCAGGTTCAACTCATTGAATAAATAATCAGCTTTGCTGATTTTGTGAACAAAATTATTTTTAGTCAGATCTTCGCAATGAATGAGTTGATCCAGTTTACAAAACCAGTTTGAGTGATTCATTCACGATTCCAGTTGATCCGTTTCTTGGGTGCAACTGTGTGATCCTCATGTCTGATTTGTGAACAAATCATTCCTTTTTAACTTGGATTTTTGCAATGAATCAGTTTTTCCAAAACCTGTCTGTATAATGCATTCTCAAACCGGTTCTTTGGTATAGCTTACTGACTCTGATGATGATCAGCATGTCCGATTTGTGAACGACTTGGAAAAAAAAAAACTTTAAATGTGAAATTAAAACTGCCAGCAGGTGGCAGCAAGTCAATGTTAATAAGTGAGTCACTGCGATTGAACCAATAACATAAAAACGGTTGATTCATGTTCCTCAGAGACGAAAAACAGTGCTGTGGCTGCAGGGCTCGCAAAATCGCTAGCCTGATGTCCCGGGGCTATTGTGTTTTCCAGTCGGGCTACCAAAATGTATCACCACTCTGCCCGACAGGCTGTCTTGAATGCAGATCTCCCGCGGGTCCTTAAAAACTCCTAAAGTGAGTTGTATCAAACTTAAGGCCATAAAAAGTTTTAAATACATTAAATGGTATAAGAAATGTCTTAATTATAATTTCAAGAGGTTTTACAGTTGAGTACGGAAAGACAAGATTCGCGATACGGCTGGATTAAACTTCAAAAAGCAATGATGTCATTGAATAAATATGAGCGCTGCACGTTTCAAGTCAAAACGCAGCGCGGATGTCTTTTTTTCTGAATGTATCTGAAGGGAACTGACTGTCCTCAGAAACGTGTCCTTGGCATTTTAATTTTATGAGGGAGGAGCTGCTTTGTGTACAGCCATTACCAGGGAAACCGCAATATTTCAGCGCTCCTAAAGTGCCACCTCGTGGCAGAGAATGAATTTGCATTTCCAATAAGCCTTTCTTGCGGTTTATGGTCCGATCAATGCAAATATCAACTATCAACTCATGTTTTTAAGCAGCAAACACATTGTAAATGAGAAAGAAGTTAATGTGCCTTCTAAAAATCTAAATTAAGTAATATTTATACGTTTTAAATTGACAATAATTTATATGCTTAATTTATCCCTTTTCATAAAAATGGTCTAAAGGCTGAAATGCTGTTGTATAAGATTTTAGTTTTTGTGAAAACCTGTATCTGAACTGTAAACCATGTAATTTAATGGCTCAATACTGTATGTTACCACAGACATTGTCCAACCCCACTCATACAGTGTTCATTTTACTTGTGCAGCTCTTAAAATGGTTCATAAATTGCCTTAAATTTATTTGTAAAAATTCTGCAGATACACTGTAAATAGTGAAATAAAATTCCTTCCTTCATATTTGTTGATATTTGTGTATTGAAAATATTTTTGATTGACATTTAAACTCCTATCGGATTTTCTATATTTAAAAAAAAAATAGAATTTTAAAATTCTAAATTTTATTTGGGCTAGTACTCTGAAGAGTACCTGCCCGAAGGGCTACCAGGGATTTTTAAATGTTGAGAGCCCTGGGCTGTGTTTTGAATTATTTTTGTTGATGAAATAGAGCAAAAACATGTCTAAAACACGTTTAAAAAGGTCTCTTAATTAACACCTTATTTTTGTTGACGAAATAGAGCAAAAACATGTCTAAAACACGTTTAAAGGCCTCTTAATTAACTTCTTGTTTTTTGAACGGTTGTAAAAAATTTTGTACGGTTTGTAATCATGGTAACTTTTGGAGAAAGAAACGACACTCTTTGTGGGATATTGATTAACTATATGAAATTACTATATGTAATATAAATATACATTTTCTGTCGCCATATCTTGAATTTTGTGATCATTCTAAATGCTTTTTATTAGACTGAATCATGCAGTGAAAGAACACACTCTAAATGCACACTCGCAGTCTAGACTTCACGTAATGTAAGCGTGCTACTCTGTTGGGGTGTTTTGAATGGGTTTTGCAAAATACTCGATAATGTCAAATCGCACATTGTTAAAACAACAATTACGATATTATCGCAGACGATATATATCGCACACCCCTACTTACACGATTGCATTCACAAACTGCTCGCTCTGAGGTGCAAGTAATTCATCATATATGAAAACTATTATATTAAGAGGCTTCTCCTACTTTCCTTCGTGATACTTTTTGTTGGTGATACGATTTTGTTTTCTTTGACTTGTTGCATGAAAACAGTGCTTTATTCGCAAATGTTTTATGCGATATTCCAGTTAAATTCGAATCTTTGGTTGGAAACAATGATCTGCATGTCTGATTCTTGAATTAATCTTTCTTTTGAGTTGGATCTTTGCATTGAATCGGTTGAATCAGTTTAAATCAGGGGTGCCCAAACTCGGTCCTGGAGGGCCGGTGTCCTGAAGAGTTTAGCTCCAACCCCAATTAAACACACCTGAACCAGCTAATCAAGCTCTTACTAGGCATACTAGAAACTTGAAGGCGGGTGTGTTGAGGCAAGTTGGAGCTAAACTCTGCAGGACACCGGCCCTCCAGGACCGAGTTTGGGCACCTCTGGTTTAAATGGTTTGTTCATAAATCCAGCTGATCTGGTTCTCGAGTTCAACTGACTCAATTATCTGCATGTCTGACACTCGAATGAATCATTCTTTTGAGTTGGGTCTTTGCAATAAATGGGTAAAACCACTTTAAATGATTAACTCATGAATCTGACTGATCTGGTTCAGTTAATCTAGTTCACGAAATCTGACCTAAAGATCTGAACATTGTGTTTTCTCCAGGATCTTCTATAAAGTGAAGAGTCGCAGTGCCCACATGAAGAGTCACGCCGAGGCGGAGAAAAAGGCAGCTGCGCTCCGGCAGAGGGAGGCCGAGCAGAGGGAGGCCGAACAGCGGGCGGCAGCCGCCTTGTTGGCCGCCCAGCAGAACGGAGCGAGGAGAGCCAGCAGCGACGACTCCTCAGAGGAAGAGGAGGATGCAGATGATGAAGACTGGCACTAGCTAACAATCTCTTTCGTATGGCCCAGAAAAAAACTATTTATTTTTATTTTACCAGCCAACAAGACCCATCCCGAAAGAACAGTTTCAGGGACTGGCTCACTCCCATAGAGTGTTCGTGCGAGTGCATATGTGTGTTGTGTGTACATGAAACAGACAAAGATGGAGACCGATGCTGTAGAAGCATTCAGGGGCTAAATGTTCAGATATAGGGCTATTGGAAGTGTAAGCCATGCCATCTTGGTGTGAATGTGTGTGTGTGTGTGTGTGTGTGTGTGTGTGTCTATAATATGCACTTTCGGACTCATCCTACACACACTGATCTGACCGCAGCACATCTATCCAGTGTCTGTGCACAGAACTCACGCACTGTTCTCCCGTGAAACGAACCATTATGGATTCAGTGCTGTGGAAGTAGAAGGACACAGAAGCAAGTGTGCGTGTGTGTTTAGTCTTTTCCTCCTTTTTCGAAATGAAAACGACAGTATCTTTCTCTTCCACGTGACTGCCAAACGCTTGCACAACTGTGCTTGTACGCCTGGTCTTGATCTCCAGTGCTGTAATTTTGGGCTTTCTGTTTTGAGTATCTCAAAGGTGAAGTTAATCCGGAATGGAAAATTCTGTCATTTTCTCACCCTCGTGTCATTCCAAACTGCCTTTTTTTTTCTTCTTCTTTTTTTTTCAGAACACAAAATGAGACGTTTAGCAGAATGTTCATGCTGTTCTTTCACACATGTTGCCTAAGGGCTTTCAATATTTAAAAAGGACAAATTAAAAAAACATCATAAAAGTACGCCAAAGAACTATTATGCTATATTCCAAGTCTTATGAATAGGTTTGTCAGAGAAACAGAATGAAATCTTGACTCGTCATGACATAGTGTTGGAAACAAAAAAAAAAGTTTATTTTCTTTAAGTGATATAAACTAGGGCTGTCAAATCGATTAATCACAAGTATAATAAAAGTTTGTGTTTACATAATATATGTGTGTGTGTGTGTACGGTGTATATTTATGTGTGTATATATAAATACACACATACATGTATATATTTTAGATGCGATTAATTGTGATTAATCGATTTGACAGCACTCATTTAAAGCTAAAATAAAATACATATTAGGTTAAAAACTTAAAAATTGCATAAATTGGAAAAAAACTGAAAAGAGATTAAGATGAAGTACAAAAATTACTCAAACCCGAAATTAAACATTTAAGCTATATATATACACACACATATACATAGATAAAATCATTATATAACTAATAATTACAAAAAAAACATATAACAAAGGTATTGCACTATAATTCAAACTAAAAATATGTAATTCAAAATATTCATAAATGCAATACTTGCATAGTATAACATACATGTATATATTTTAGATGCGATTAATTGTGATTAATCGATTTGACAGCACTCATTTAAAGCTAAAATAAAATACATATTAGGTTAAAAACTTAAAAATTGCATAAATTGGAAAAAAAACTGAAAAGAGATTAAGATGAAGTACAAAAATTACTCAAACCCGAAATTAAACATTTAAGCTATATATATACACACACATATACATAGATAAAATCATTATATAACTAATAATTACAAAAAAAACATATAACAAAGGTATTGCACTATAATTCAAACTAAAAATATGTAATTCAAAATATTCATAAATGCAATACTTGCATAGTATAATAATATAATAAAAATATATATATAATATAATACAATTTATACTTAGTATTATAATATATACAATAGTATATAAATTATGCTAAAATAACACTGCAGAGTACCAACTTTAAACATGGATATGCACACAAGGTATAAAAAAAATTGTAAACAAAAAATTATCGTATGACCTCAAAAGACTGTATACAATGCACGAGTTGTCTGGGCATTTTATGGTGCTTTAACTTATTAAAGCTTGACAGCTGCCCTATTGCTACTATATACTTATATTTCATGAAAATGATCAGCTTGAACATTCTACTTTACATCTCCTTTTGGTGTTCATCATATAGAAAGTCATACAGGTTTGGAAAGACATAAGTGTGAGTAAATGATGCCAGCATTTTTAATTTTGAATGAACTCTTCCTTTCATTAAAACTGTTACCTTGCTGATGCCTTCAATGTTTTTGACACTTTCTATCTTTACATGACAATCACTTTTACAAAGGTTCTTTTTTTATACTCCGCAGATTATAATGGTTGTGCTTGATATATCATTTATTGTTATTATCATTACTGTTTCTATTAGCTTTGTACCGTTTTATTATAAGTATGTTGTTTTTTGGGGGGGAGGGAAGGGGTGCAGTTCTTTTTCTCATTTGACTTTTAGTTTTAGACATTTGCTACCCGTGTTTAAGTGAAGATTGCATATATTTGCTGAAAGCATGATTATAAAATCACACTGTAAGTGCAATATAGTGGGACTTTGGAGTTCCCTCCCACTCCACTCTTTTTTTTTTTTTTTAGCATCTTTGAACAAAAAAGTATTAGATAATCAACTTAGATTTTAGTGTAAGAACAAATGTGAGATTTAATGGTTGGTGAGTACTTATATTTCATGAAAATGATCAGCTTGAACATTCTACTTTACATCTCCTTTTGGTGTTCATCATATAGAAAGTCATACAGGTTTGGAAAGACATAAGTGTGAGTAAATGATGCCAGCATTTTTAATTTTGAATGAACTCTTAAAACTCCTTTCATTAAAACTGTTACCTTGCTGATGCCTTCAATGTTTTTGACACTTTCTATCTTTACATGACAATCACTTTTACAAAGGTTCTTTTTTTATACTCCGCAGATTATAATGGTTGTGCTTGATATATCATTTATTGTTATTATCATTACTGTTTCTATTAGCTTTGTACTGTTTTATTATAAGTATGTTGTTTTTTGGGGGGGAGGGAAGGGGTGCAGTTCTTTTTCTCATTTGACTTTTAGTTTTAGACATTTGCTACCCGTGTTTAAGTGAAGATTGCATATATTTGCTGAAAGCATGATTATAAAATCACACTGTAAGTGCAATATAGTGGGACTTTGGAGTTCCCTCCCACTCCACTCTTTTTTTTTTTTTTTAGCATCTTTGAACAAAAAAGTATTAGATAATCAACTTAGATTTTAGTGTAAGAACAAATGTGAGATTTAATGGTTGGTGAGTTTAAGGGCAGTTGCGAGCAGCTCGGGTTTCTTTCTCTCTACTGGCCAAACACTTAAGCACTTGGCTTTGTCTCCATGGCAACAAAGAGTCTTCTTTTAAAGGATAGGCACATGGGGGATTCACAGCCAACAGTAACGGCTCCAATTATTGCTAATAACACAGAAGTCTTCTATGCAGAGTGTGTATGTGTGTGTGCGAATGCATGTGTTTATTTGCATGCGTGGTTGTGTGTAGTTGATGCACACATATTCAAAACGGTTTCAAACTCAAAGCCAAGTGAGAAAAAGAAGCTTCCTAGACTATTTAATGTCTTTTTTTTTTCTTAATAAATATATATATATATTATATATACTTGTTCATACATGTGAAAAGACTGATTTGCTCTAATATGAAGATACGGGCATTTGTCAATGATTTAGCCAAGCTTTTTGTTATTCTCGTCGTCGTCGTTGTTGTTGTTGAGATATGAATATTGAAATTAATTTGGGGAATGTCATAAGGGTGCACCTCCCGTTTCTGTCTTTCATTCAGCCAAGGGAAATTCTTCTGTAGAGGAATATAAAATATGAAAAAGGCTTCTAAAACTGTATGCACACTTTCTATGCTATCTTCATAGGGGCTTGTACACTAATGATGGCTGTGGAAAGAACTCGGAAGTGCTTTTTACTACAGTATAACTTATTGTGTTTCAGTTGTGTTTTTATCATGTGTTTTAGAATAATAAATAAGAAAAACACACAAACATGATGACCATATTTGTAACAGTATTTGGGGAGGGGGAGTGTTTTAATTGGTCAAATGATGGCTAGAGGAACAATAAAAATAACATTTTTATTCAGATTTTTTTCTTAAGTTGTATGGACCACACTGAATGTCCACACGGTGGCATTGTTGTCTACAGTATTTTTTACACTAGAAAAGCTACAGTGATAATATGAAAATCTGCAGGTTAGAAATCTTACAATTATGTTGAAATAGAAAAAGTTGAGCCATTAAATTAATTTCTTGACGGAACTAAGCAAGTGATTTTTATTTATTTATTTTTTTTTACTAATTTTACTAATCAAATGATAACCAGACTTTAATGATACGCTAAACTGTCTAAACAAGCATTTGACGGTTTTTAATTTATTTTATTAAAGATATGTGAAACGGCACCGATGTCAATTAACAACTAGAAACTGACATTCAAGGGTCAAAGCATCAAAATCAGATCAAATTCAAGACAAAAATTAATAAAGTTCAGAAACATTAAATAAAATTAGAGGGAGCTTGTCTATTACAAATTGCGTAATACAACAAAATGAAAGAATTTTCTTGCTTTATGACTTCATTTTTGTAAAGGCTGAATTAATTTATGAATATAACAAGCAGAGGAGGGGACTACACTTAAGCAATCTACATTTATGTATACAATATTCGACCTATAATCCTATTAATCAAATAGCCTAAAACGAAACAACGGTCAACATTTATTTATTAATTTTTTTAGCCTGCCATTGGGTGGCGCCAACATCTGCCAAATAATCCCCCATGAGCTCTGTATGTTGTTTTTTGGGGGGGAGGGAAGGGGTGCAGTTCTTTTTCTCATTTGACTTTTAGTTTTAGACATTTGCTACCCGTGTTTAAGTGAAGATTGCATATATTTGCTGAAAGCATGATTATAAAATCACACTGTAAGTGCAATATAGTGGGACTTTGGAGTTCCCTCCCACTCCACTCTTTTTTTTTTTTTTTAGCATTTTTGAAAAAAAAAGTATTAGATAATCAACTTAGATTTTAGTGTAAGAACAAATGTGAGATTTAATGGTTGGTGAGTTTAAGGGCAGTTGCGAGCAGCTCGGGTTTCTTTCTCTCTACTGGCCAAACACTTAAGCACTTGGCTTTGTCTCCATGGCAACAAAGAGTCTTCTTTTAAAGGATAGGCACATGGGGGATTCACAGCCAACAGTAACGGCTCCAATTATTGCTAATAACACAGAAGTCTTCTATGCAGAGTGTGTATGTGTGTGTGCGAATGCATGTGTTTATTTGCATGCGTGGTTGTGTGTAGTTGATGCACACATATTCAAAACGGTTTCAAACTCAAAGCCAAGTGAGAAAAAGAAGCTTCCTAGACTATTTAATGTCTTTTTTTTTTCTTAATAAATATATATATATATTATATATACTTGTTCATACATGTGAAAAGACTGATTTGCTCTAATATGAAGATACGGGCATTTGTCAATGATTTAGCCAAGCTTTTTGTTATTCTCGTCGTCGTCGTTGTTGTTGTTGAGATATGAATATTGAAATTAATTTGGGGAATGTCATAAGGGTGCACCTCCCGTTTCTGTCTTTCATTCAGCCAAGGGAAATTCTTCTGTAGAGGAATATAAAATATGAAAAAGGCTTCTAAAACTGTATGCACACTTTCTATGCTATCTTCATAGGGGCTTGTACACTAATGATGGCTGTGGAAAGAACTCGGAAGTGCTTTTTACTACAGTATAACTTATTGTGTTTCAGTTGTGTTTTTATCATGTGTTTTAGAATAATAAATAAGAAAAACACACAAACATGATGACCATATTTGTAACAGTATTTGGGGAGGGGGAGTGTTTTAATTGGTCAAATGATGGCTAGAGGAACAATAAAAATAACATTTTTATTCAGATTTTTTTCTTAAGTTGTATGGACCACACTGAATGTCCACACGGTGGCATTGTTGTCTACAGTATTTTTTACACTAGAAAAGCTACAGTGATAATATGAAAATCTGCAGGTTAGAAATCTTACAATTATGTTGAAATAGAAAAAGTTGAGCCATTAAATTAATTTCTTGACGGAACTAAGCAAGTGATTTTTATTTATTTATTTTTTTTTACTAATTTTACTAATCAAATGATAACCAGACTTTAATGATACGCTAAACTGTCTAAACAAGCATTTGACGGTTTTTAATTTATTTTATTAAAGATATGTGAAACGGCACCGATGTCAATTAACAACTAGAAACTGACATTCAAGGGTCAAAGCATCAAAATCAGATCAAATTCAAGACAAAAATTAATAAAGTGCAGAAACATTAAATAAAATTAGAGGGAGCTTGTCTATTACAAATTGCGTAATACAACAAAATGAAAGAATTTTCTTGCTTTATGACTTCATTTTTGTAAAGGCTGAATTAATTTATGAATATAACAAGCAGAGGAGGGGACTACACTTAAGCAATCTACATTTATGTATACAATATTCGACCTATAATCCTATTAATCAAATAGCCTAAAACGAAACAACGGTCAACATTTATTTATTAATTTTTTTAGCCTGCCATTGGGTGGCGCCAACATCTGCCAAATAATCCCCCATGAGCTCTTGCAATGCAGTTATGTTTCTGTTTTTAGCATCCATGCAGATGGAAACTAATTATGTCATTTTGTCCAGAACTTTCAGATAAACAAATAAAGATTCATCTAGCTAAATACGGCCAAACAATTCAGAGTAACACTAACAAATGTCATTTTACGCATTGAAATGAAATGCTACACCTGCGTTTCAGAGTTGTGTTGAGCTATGCACGCACATGCAAACTACAAAAGTCAGAACAAACGTTGACTCCAAAACGAAACGATTTGTCGTGGCAAAGCATGTAAACGCCTCTGCACACCACTCATTTACTGACCAGAGCCACAATCACACATCTACCACGTACTGTGGTCTGTTGAGCAAGTGATGAGACCTGTGTTGACTGTTGCTGTGGATTCAGGGCTGTAGGTAAAGAACTTACTGTTGTATTTCAAAGTAAGCAGCAGGGGATTTTGGGAGAGACAGACGAGAACAGACGAGGTGGTTTGGTGCACATTCTCACTCCCTTTTCCTCCCACTTGGAAGAGATGCTGAGATATAATGGCCAACACAATCCTTTTTTTTTTTACAGTCTTAGACAACATATGGAAGCAATCAGAGATCAGAGGGGATCTGTTTTGTCTTCTAGAAGGACACACAAAGGACTGAGTTTGCACAATCTGCAATGCAAACTTCAGTAAAGTGTGTTTGGAGGAAATTCCACCCGGCCGTTTGTAACAGATGTGATAGGTTTGTTCATTCATCAATGGAAACCAGCGAATCATGAGCCCTGTCGGTTGGACCTGATGTCCCTCTGGGCGATGGGAGCAGCAATACAGGCGAGATGTTTAGAGGTTTAAGATTTAGTGTCCCTGTGATTTACTGTAAAGTTGTGGAATCACGTTTGAAATGTAGCCTATGCGTTATATAAAGAACTTGATACAGATTCACTTAACAGATGTTTGACTGGGTGAACCTCACGAAAATGTGTTCAGGTCACATTTCAGGCTAAAATCAAAAAGAAAAAAACATTCAGATTTATTTATAGCCATTAAGATTGATTGACTGATTGATCGATTTACAACTTTTTATTTGATTTTTGAAATACAAATATATATTTTTTTATTTTCAGTAGTAATTCTATCATTTACATTACATTAACTTGCTATATACACTCTTAAAAATAAAGGTGCTTCACGATGCCATAGAAGAACCTTTTTGTCTAAATGGTTCCATAAAGAACCTTTAACATCTGAGGAACCTTTCAGTTTCACAAAAGGTTCTTTGTGGCGAAAGAAGGTTCTTCAGATTATAAAAAGGTAAGAAAGAGATGGGTCTTTAAAGAACCTTTGACTGAATGGTTCTTTGTGGAACCAAAAAGGGTTCTTCTATGGCATCGCTTGAAGAACCTTTTGAAGCACCTTTATTTTTAAGAGTGTATATTCTTTTTTATTGAAATCAGATTATATTAAAGTACAGCAAATACACAATGCTTTAAAATGCATAAATATAATAATAATGTTCTCTTTCCAAGATCAATCAAAAGTCAAAACTCTATATAAAGGACATAATAAGACTCTTCGTTTTCACATATATCAAGATGCCTGTCATAAAAATAAAATAATAATATGTATATGTATAAAAAAAACTTTAATAAAATTGGATTTTTCTTGCATGGCTGTAATGCAAACTGGGGGAGAAATGCTTTGATTTATAATGTCACAATATAAGAACAAAAAAAAACAAAAAAACAATGTCCCTACATAAAAATAATCTTTATTTACTGTAAGTAAAATACATTGTTTTATTTTTGACAGGTTTATGAGATTCCTCCACCTATGACCAGCAAATATCATGTTCACTATTGTTATTAAAATGAAGCTATGCAATGATACACAACAACAGCTAAATAAATAGTGATAATCAGTTGTGTGTGTGTGTGTGTGTACACATTTTGTGGTTGCAGAGTAACCTCTCAGTAATTACCTTAACAGACACATTGCATCTTGGGAGGGAAATCTCAGAAGGTAGTGAACCAGAGGCAAAGCCTTACAGTTAAATCCCATTTATATTTACAAGTAGACCCATAATTATAGAGTAATTTGCACCGGATACCATCTTGTTTTATCACCTTCTTAATAGATGGACTGTAAAAGACAATGGGCAGCCTGCAGTGGAGCAGTTCTGACGTTCTCTGCTATCTTCCATATGGTTTCTGTAATATACATATGAGAGTTTTCTATATACCTAGATACACAAACTGTGTAGTATGCACCAGATCATACTACTGTATCCCACAATGCAGTGCACTTGAATCGATCTCTTCCAGTCTGACCGTTTTCACTGACTGTCATGACACATTTCCACGGTTATTAACACCATAAATCTAGCAAAAATTTTTTTTTCCCCTTTAAACAAAATATATATAATGTACATTTATAAAACTGTGCTTTGTGTTTTATTACCTTGCCATTAAACTACAGAAAACTAGTTAATGCTGCTGCATGTGTGTTTATAATACAATGGCTGGGGGAGTGATTTCTCTCTTATGACCAACATAATCAATCTGCCAATATTTTTTGCCTCTTTTGTGAAGTCCTAAGAACACAATTTTAGATGTTTGTTTTTTTCTTGACGAACATGAACATTTTATTATAAACGCCATATACATATACTTTGATATATAAGTTCTGTAAACATAAACCAAAATTGTACTTTCCCGTAGGTCATGGGTTCCAACCGCAGGGAAAGCAAGAACAGAAACTATAAAAAATATAACTGCATCTGGAAAATGCATAAATGTAAATGTAGGGTCAATATAATAATTTGTTGGATTAAATTAAAAATATTTTGCTAGACGATGTTTAATTTAGTTTACATACTATAAATAAAGACAACTTCAAAAGTTATTAAGATTTATTGTGTTATGTAGTAGCTAGCCTGTTATGTACTAAAAATTATTAAAAGCCACAGTAATTTTGTTCAAACTGAACAAAACAAGTTTAAACTGAAAACCATGATTTTCATTTAGACCAATATAAAAATGCATTCTGGATAAATGACACGGTTGTTTCACGGCTACAATTTTGTTAAAAAACCCCCAGCAGTGTACTGTGTATACTGTGCTGTATTCTAGATGTATCCTATTTCAAACATAGCCAAGCACTGCATGGATATTATCACATCCGGCCTCTGGGATTTAGCAGGAAGCCGCCCTGTTCGCTAATCAACACAGTAACAGAGACAGATGTGCAGCCGCTCACACCTCGCAGGTGCTCGGAGCTCCGATCGGCCGTCTTCCTGTCTCTCACTCCACTCTTATTAGCACACACTGACTTTCTCATTAAACATGATGAGAAATGTGCAGCTCATCACAGCAGATTGCTTCCAGCCTTGCTTTGCCATTTGTGAGGACAGAGCAGTGAGTGAGTGAGGGTGGATAGAATGAGATGGGACCGACGGGACAGAAAATTTAATTCAACAAATATTTTGTACTGCCAAAAGAGATGAGGACCAGATTCAATGGCAAACCACAGCTTCTCCCTCATGTCACATTCTGGCAGGGCTTGTTTACTATGAATAGAACTCTGTTTTTAGAATTTATGCACTTGAAAGATTTATTTGGAGAACTTTTTGAAAAATTAATTCCATGTTTAATGAAGTACTGTTGCTTTTGTTACAGCTTCTCGGAGCTCTGCACAATGAAAACAATCACAATAATAATTCAGGCCTTGAATCATTACTTTCAGTGATTAAGATTTAACGGCATTACCTCATTCTCATGATCCCTACATATTTTTTTAAAGGGGTCATAGGATGCTACATGCACTTTTACAAGTTGTTGAACTGAGGCCCCTCCCACGATAGTTTGATTGACAGTAGCGTTTCAGCACAGACTGGACTGGAGTCTTACCTTAGACCCTCCCTGAGTGAGCTGTCATCAGTCCGCCATTGTTTCACCGCCGGAGCAGATGTAGACAAGAATGACTCCTAAGCGATTGAGGTGTTCTGTTGTTGAATGTAATAATGAACATAGCAGTCGTCATTTACTCCCGACATCTGAGCCGCTGAACTCGCAGTGGATTATGTTTGTTTCTGAAGGGAATGCGCCCCCGATCTACATAAATGCGTCTATGTTCGCACGAATCATTCATGATCCAGCCTTATCTACAGAAGAAGTGAGTATAATGTTTTTTAATGAATCTTTGCAAATCGCCTTTCCTAATAATGTGCTAATTAGCAAGTTTCACGATGAATGCGGCTAAAGTAAACCGTCTCTCTGAGAGCAGCTGGAAGAGAGGGGCGGGGTCAGCAGAGCTCATTAACATTTAAAGGAAAATGCTACAAAACTGCTTGATCTGAAAAGAGCTGTTTTTGACAGGGTTTTTTACACTACCATTGAAAATTTTAACCAAACTATGTTACAGACTTTTCATTAAGACCCTAAAGAATCATTTCAACTTGTGGAAAATGGGCATCATATGACCCCTTTAACTTTCTTCATATCTCTTATACCTTTTAATTAGTTGTGCTAACATCATTGCTATTAATCAAACAAATATTAAACTTTGACATGATACTTCACTCATGTGTTTTGTTGAGAAGAGGTTTGTTATTATTTTACAATTAATCAGACTTGTTGATTTTTGGCTAAAACAGTCAAAAGTTCAATATATTTACATGAGTGTAAGAGACCGGTCTCATGAAAATGGGTATCAATAACACGATTTTCTGTTGACTTTGTCAACTTTGACATTTGGCGTGCATATAATACGGAATTTTCGCGCATATGATAAGCAGTTTTGGCGTACATATGATACACAGCTACCCCACACCCAATCCTAACAATTGATACACGCCAAAGTCAAATTCTCCGTATAAATAGCACGCCAAAAAGAAACAGAAACTCGCATTGATACGCACTTTCACGAGATCTGGTAAAACACTGGTTGTAGTGCAAACAGTTACCGTTTACTGCACGTTATTCTTCTCGTTATTTCCATATAGTGGCTAACGCATCGAGTCGCCGCTTCTTCCGAGAACTGGATGAATCAATTTGGAACGTTCGCTTTGTCACACGTGTACACAGAACGCATCGCGTCGACGAATGCGCAGGTATTTAGAAAATTAAAAAAATATTGTTGCATTTGATTGTATATTAACTTGTTTACCTTTGACAACAGATTAAATGGCGATGGAAGTGTTATATAGCTACACTATGAAGTGAACAAAACTGAATTCATGTTCATGTAGCCTACTTCAAAATTAATTTAGTCTTCTAAACTATGTTTTTACCATACCTCGACTGTGGTGAGAACTAGAGATTTCAATTGTATAGCTGTCGGGACGGATTCCCCGGGGGACTGCGTGTGTATGCCATAAAATAAAGAAAACCACTACGCTACTACAGCGCGTGTAAGTTTTTTAGTAGTTTAGTTTTAGTAGCTTAAATACATATTTTTCATATGTTTTCATGTGATAACAGTCATCCAAAATCCACATTTTTATTTGTTATTTTCATTTTATACTACAACCATGGTGCTTGCAACCATTAGATTAATCTGTGTAGAGACCAAGTCACCTTATTACAAAGAGCCTGCAGCAAGTCACTTGGGAGTTTTATGCTTCAAGTTGTGCTACAAATCTTTTTAGACTGTCTAAGCAGGTTTCATTTTCTTACATAGAAAATACTGTAACTGAAAAGACATTTGTAGGAAAAAACTTTGTGAAAAGGTCCATTTGAGAAGCATACATGAAAATAAGTAGTGCAGTGGTAAAAATGTCATATTTAAAATATAGAGGATTAGTTGGAATGTGCTGGAAATGGTATGCACCCTTACTTGTACCATGCAGTTGGCTACAAACTTTATATGAATTCTGTAACTCAATGACTCTGAGCATCTTAAAACACATAAAACTACTGTGTTATTCTTGGGCAAATGTAATAATTCCCTTTGGTCCGTAGCATTGTATCACTTGCCCATTTAACGTCAGCAGGAGCTTTACAAATATCCTGTCATAAGACCGTTGAAGGAAAGTGTACTGCCGTTGCAACTCTGCAGAGTAAAGAAAGTGAGAGATTGACACCCTTTACCACTTAAACAAAGAGGACGAGGCCATGCAAATATAAATTGCTTGGCAGTTTCTGTATTTGAGTGTGTTTACTCAGGTTCATCACTGGCGCAGGATCCACAGAAGTTTCAGTTCTGTTATTATTGCATCTGAAAATGACAGCCTTGATTCAGTCAGAAATATCCTTCCTGTGAGAGAAAGTTGCAAGCGTGAGGGGATGGAAGCTGTACAGCTGCGTGATCTCCATTATAATGCTATAAAAACAGTCGCATTTCATCATGTGTGTGCGCTCAATGCTTTTTTCTTTGAAAAATATTTGAAATAGCAAACCGGGAAACAACCCTTTCTGTCTGGCTCATTCTCTCATTCCAGATCTCACCATGATAAAGGATCTTTGTTTAGGGGCAAATGCTAAAGACAGAGCTGGGCTGAGCGTTGGCCAAGTCACTGTTGGGTCTTGTTTGTGTCTGTTACGATAGTAACCACTCTCCTCTGACCCGCCGGCAGCCATTCTGTGTTGGGTGGTGAGGAGTTGAAGGGGTGTAGGCAGGCACTCATGTCAAATAGACACAGAGTGGAAGTTACACTCCCTTTTGAATCAGTCACCTCGAAATGTATGTGGGATTCGGCATTTGTTCATTCTGGTATGTTACCATATAAGCCTATTCTAAATAAACTCGCTTGAATCAATAGTTACCAATTAATCCCTCTGGCAGGTTGTTTCTGCAGTTCTGAAGTGGTTGTGCTCTGTGGCATTACTCATAATTAGCACTGCCTACTCATGTCTGATTCATCATTGGAATCTGGAACCATGCCAGTAATAATTAGCTTTTCAATATAAAGCTCAACATTTGTTGGCATCACCTTCTCTAAAAGTGGAAATTGTTCTGTTAAGGAGCCGTTTTGTTTCTTAGTGGGGCACAGGGTGCAAAATTAACACTCGCCAAGCGGCAAAAAAGCTTTTTTCTTCTCCACATGCAATATTTCTCACATTGACGCCAGTAACGTGCAGTGACAAAGTGACATGATCCCATTGATTCCAATGGAGTTGTCGATTTCCAGCAACACAAGTGACATTTGATTGGAGACAGGGTGTGTGTCCGAAATCGCATACTCTCTTGAGTATGTACTAATCTTGAATAAGTAATTACTTTGTGACTGCTGAAAAGTATGTTCTATGTAGTATGAATGTAATGTGGACATACTACATTCACCATGTTGTCAATGTCATGTGACCTACCAGCAAATGTTGCATCACTTTACTGCCATTCACAAATCCTCTCCCATGGCTTTATGAGATAGTAAAGTGTCCATCGTATGCACACTTCAGAATCTTGCTGGAGGTAGTCAATCATCCTGGTACTTTTTACGTACTCTTTTATAAATACTGTGAATTCAGACATACTTTATTTGTCACATACTGTTTTGTCTACTATGTAGTAGGGAAGTATGTGATTTTGGATGCAGCCAGGATGTAGACGTGTCCAGAGACACAAAAGAGTTGAAAAATGCTTAACTTTAATCAAATGCAGAGTGACTTTTAGAAGTGACAACCAATAGGAGTGAACAGTGGGGCTCACATCACCCGTCTCCGTTACACTTTATTTCGATAGTCCACTTTAGACTAGCTGTAAGTAACTTTCCACCTACATGTCAACAAATTCCCAATAATTTGCAACTACATGTTTACTAACTCTAATTAGGTATTAGATATTAAGCAGACAGCCTATTAATACTTTAATGACTGGTAGTTGCAAAGTTACTTTGTTAAATTGGACTATTAAAACCAAGTGTTACCACTGCCTGATTGCAGGTAAAATAGGACAGAGAATTTATGGAGCGATTTTACTATTCTGTATGATTAGTATAGAAAATGACGAATGGAAATGCAACCGGTGGCAGTCACAGTGAGTTTGAATCATTGATAGTTCTTGTTGATTACATGATGAAGCACTGTTATAGTTTATATTAAAGCAGTATCCTCTGCATTGTGCTCATTATTACGCACAAGAAAACTAATTAGCTGTCAGATTTGTATGACATTTAGAAATTTTTTGGCAGTATAATTGAGTTTAAATTGTAACATAATAGATTGTTCATCTGGTTAATGAGTTATTGCACTAGCACTGCTGTAGTTTATAAAAACACTCCCCAACAACAGAATGGTACTCCTTTAGCAACAAGAAAACAAATCCCTAGTCAAGATTTCTTAGATTTAGCATCTATATATATAATTTGTGATTGCATTTTCTAAAGATATTTCTAGACTTTCAGTCTACTAGTAACATTAGAGCAACAGCAACAGCATCCACTATAAATGTGTGGATGGGTCTTAAGACCTTAAAATGAAAACAAGAGTAACAAAATCATGATGCAATACTATGATGCTATGAGTGACGCAATGATAGGGATAAAAGGGATAAAATGTTGTAAAAGGGATAATAAAATAAAAAATAAGGCAAAATTTAGTTAGTACATTTCATTAATTCGTATATGCCTATATGAGAAAGAAGTGTGAAGGACAAGCAGAGGGAGGTTTAAATCATACATTTAATGTATAAAATGTTCAGTCTAATTATAAAAGGGTCTTTGACTAGTAATGAAACATCGTGTGCTGCTATAGCAGACAACATTTTAAAAACAGATTATACAAATGAGTACTTTGTAAAACATTGCATGGTTTGGTCATTTTGTCTTTGGTTTAACACTATGTGGCTAAAAATAGTGGCAAATAAACAAAAATCAAGTTCCTCTAAAACAAGCTTATAGAGTGTGTAAACCTGTAAATAGAAAAGAAAAATATAGTTAGTGCATGTTACATGTCATCTACTGTAAGTATAGGTAAAATTGATCATTTTTATATGTTGAACTCGCTTGTGCAATGACCTATTTGAATGTGTGACTCTCAGTGCCGCCACGTCCAAAACCTGAGGAAAAAAGAAAGAGAATTACTTATAATTATAGGCTATATGACAGTCATTGTTGGTTTTCAATAGAAAATACAGCATTACCATGTCCATTTGACCATATGGCATGAAATTGAATGTTTTGACAATTATTTGAAGTAACTTGAACTGGATGTGTTAGCTTAGCAGGCTAACTGATTAGCATGCTAACAGAAAACACAAAAATCTTGACTCTGTCACAAATAGCCTATGTGTAGCATTGATGCAAAATTCAATTATATAACAGCTGACAGTAAGATATTTAGATTAAGTGCCACTGGATAATTAAGGGAATTTGAATAAATTCCCTGGATGAGAGAGAAACACTTTATAGTGGTCAAGTACTCTCCCACAGCAGTCAGTCCATGTGTTTATGAGGTGAAGCACTAATCTATGCCGTGTGGTGGTGTAGTTGAACAGTAACTCTACTGGACAGTAAAACAGAGCTGTTGGCACACTGGAGAAACTTTACCTTTGGGTCCAAAGAGTGCTGCGTAGCATGGGTTGTTACAATAGGGCTTCCCATCATGCTGTGGGGTGAAACACATGAGTCAGTATGAAGTACATTAATAGACTTGAACAGGGCTGTTATGCAAGACCTTCCTCAAGACATATTAGTCTGACAGACTAACCCCCTGAAGTGTTTATGTAAGGTAAAAATATGCCAAAGTTAACTGGACTCCATTAAGTCTGCCTGGTAAATTAATCTGTGCTCTGTCCCAGTAAGAGGTTGGCAGGCCGTGTGTATTTCTGTGACTTACCTCTGCATGTGAGCCAGCCGACAGGGTCTTGGTGCATTTCTCACACTTCAGACAGGGTCTATGCCAGTCTTTGCCAAGTGACGACACTCTCTCAGCTGAAACATCAATGATAATTATCATTAATTCAAATAAATATGAAAACCACATATAATTAGGCCAACATAGATTGATTAATGCAGAATTGCAGTGCACATTATTAATAAAATTCTCCATTTATGTATTCATTTTTATGCACTTTTGTCAATTCTTAGCCACAATATTTCAATATTAATTAAAAATTTAAAGGGACAGTTCACCTCAAATGATAATTTTTTATCTTCAGTTACTTACCCTCATGTTGTTCAGAACCTAACTTTTTTCAGTTGAACACAAAAAAATGTGCTTTGTATTTTAAAAAATGACTTTCCCCCCCTCACTATATTTATGAAAATGAAAATGAAGTTCAATGCTGTTTTGGACCCCACTGACTTTCATTGTATGGACAAAAATAATTCTTCAAAATATCTTCTTTTGCATTTTGAAGGAAGAAAGAAAGTCATGCAGGTTTGGAACAACAGGGTGAGTAAATAATGGCCAACTTAAAATTACAATTATGGGGTGAGCTATCTCTTTAAATTTGTACTAAATATTCTTAAATACATATTTTGGCTAAGAACTTGTGTAGTGAGAAAATGAGCCTAATTTAACACATTTTACTATGATTAAATTCATTTAGCTGATTTCCTCCAAAAAAAAAGTCAATGCGGAAAATGGCTGAAAAGAAACGTTTAGTTCCATCTGGGCCTGTTTATAACATCATAGACAACTTGGAACCTAAAGGATCACTCATTAGCCTTTAAGTTGTTTTTATAAAGGAGTCAGAGCAATACAAAGTCAATCATGCATGGGAAAATTAGCTGATTTGCAGCCATTATGTAGTTAATTAAAGCCATGATGAACTTTTCATGTCAACAAAGCTTAAGCTGAAATATGAAGTCTGGCAGATTGCCTCCACAGTCCAGCATGCTGCAAATCTGGTCAGATCATTGTGTTCTCCACTCAACGCAGATAAAGTCATGACAGCGAGAACATGGGTGGGTGTGGATGCTACATGCAGGATATTCCCAAAGGAATTCATCCCTCCCTTCCCTTATAAAAGGGCCATAAAGGAGTCTTTATCTACAGCCCTCAGCAGAAAGATTTCTCCAAACAACCCTCATGATGAACATCGTAAAAGAAGTGGGAAGGGAAGACAAAGTCATGCGTGCTCGGGCGTCTCCAGTAGGGGAGGTGCTTTTTACGAGGGAGGTTTTGGGCAAGAGTCTACATCTCATGGACGCCAAAGACTGTCTGAAACATGACCACTCTAAAAGATGTCAGATTTATGGCTCCAAGAGAAGATTCGTTTGAGCTTTTTGGCATGCAGAAATCAAAGGATGGACAAAGGGCAGATTAACAGTTCCCATCTGTGACGTAAATCTGAAAAATGTGATGAGGTGTTAGCAAAGACCCCAGACACCAAATAATGCTTCATCTTTTATCTAGTAAGCAGAGTGTTGAAGGATAGCACATATACTACATTATTCCCATTGTTATGGACTACTGTGAGCTGCTATAATTGCTTACAACAGCTGTAATAAGAGTCACCAAAGGATGGACAAAGGGCAGATTAACAGTTCCCATCTGTGACGTAAATCTGAAAAATGTGATGAGGTGTTAGCAAAGACCCCAGACACCAAATAATGCTTCATCTTTTATCTAGTAAGCAGAGTGTTGAAGGATAGCACATATACTATGGACTACTGTGAGCTGCTATAATTGCTTACAACAGCTGTAATAAGAGTCATACTCATCCCAGCTCAGGCAGTTAGTCATGTCATACTACGGTGGATGATACAGGAAGCTCTTTTGTTTAGTACTAGACTCTGAACACATGATCCAGACATGCTGGGAGAGTTGGATGCAGAATCAATGGTCCATGTGAGAAAGAACATTTTGAAAGGACAAACAAAGCAGAAAGGAATTCACTAGAATGGGTTTGGGCTCTTGCAATGCTGCCAAGAAATAGTTTGGTCATCTGAGCCACACCTAAGATAGTAATTACTTAACTTCCCTCAGCCAAATACACAGAGGACACACTAATCTCTCTCTCTTAATGGCCTTTATCAGTATAAAGTGTCTTTGACTGGGTGTCAAATCAACAACAGAGATTTGTAACCTGAAGCTGATTTATTCTGCATAGCATGCTTTTTTCCCCATAACATTGCAAAGAGTAAGTAATATATATATATATAAGTAAATAATGTTAACATTAATATTATTACTATGCAAAATTTTGTTTCAAAACATTGCTTTGTTGGTTTGAGCATCTCAACAGAGCAGCACTGAATATTGAGCCAATAGTGAAAGTTTGGGGCGGGACTATCTGTTCGACTGACCAATAGTGGAAGATTGGGGGAAGTTCTTTGGAAACATGTTTGAAATGGTCATTATTTTTGCAGATCAGTCCGATGATGATAGAAATTACACAATGTACTTTTACATCTGTTTAAACTTAAAGGGGTCATATGATGCGATTAAAATTTTTCCTTTCTCTTTGGAGTGTTACAAGCTCTTGGCGCATAAAGAAGATCTGTAAAGTTGCAAAGACTAACGTCTCAAATCCAAAAAGATATTCTTTATAAAAGTTCAGAATCAGCCACACCTACCTAAAACAGCTCGTTCTAACACGCCCCCACATATCTACCTCACTATCTGGGAAGATTTGCATAACGCCGCCCAAATGTTCACACAAAGAAAGAAGGCGTAACTTTTATTCTCGCTGTAGTATTGTTGCCGCCGCCGCCATGTCGTGAAGACGCTGTGTGCTTCGTTGTGAAAGCGAAACTACTTTGGTTGGTCTTCCAAAAGAGGACGATATCGCTTCGTCATGGCTAGAGCCTAGAGCTGATCTGTGCTGGTCGCTGAGGAAATACTTCAACTTCGCACTGTGGATCACCGGATCGGCTTTCACCGTGGACGAAGCGGAGTCCAGCCCGGGGGCGTCACATGTGGTTGCCGCAGGCATCACAATATGGTAAGGGACGTAACATTTCCGTCATACACTTGAGGAATTCGGCCAATCACAACGCACTGGATAGCTGACCAATCAGAGCACACCTCACTTTTTCAGAACGATGAGCTTTGTATAAATCGACGCGTTTCAGAAAGGCGGGGCATAGAGGAGAAACAATAATGTACAGTATGTGGAAAATAATGTGTTTTTTTAACCTTAAACCACATAAACACATTTCATTACACCAAATACACAAAATAATGTTCTTTTTAGCAGCATTATATGACCCCTTTAAAAAGAATTACAAATAAGAAAACCCACTCTTTATTTGTGGTTATGGCAAAGCCATAAAATTGTTATTTTGATTATGCCATTATCTAATCTCTATCTTATATCTTGATTGTGGATTTTTTTTGTCTCTTTCCATCTCTGAGGGGCTGCGGTTGTTAGATTACTTCCATTCAAACATTAAATAAGACCAGAACCAGGCACGTGAGGCAATTTTGCATGATGGAAAAGATGCAGGTTTAGAGAAGCACTATAAGAGCAAAAGCAGAATGTGTAATGTTGTGAGATGCCGAATGATGACCATATGATGGAATCTTTATTGTTAATTCAGAGGAAATGTGCATGTAGGTTCTGTAAATAATAAATAAAACTTTCAGTGAACTGCTGATTATTAATTTTACATACTGAGAAGATATGATGTGCTATACAGACTTTGTGTTTCAAAGTGTCTGAAAGAGTCTAACTCCATTGCTTGATGATAGAAAACTTCCAAAAACTGCCCGGCATGTTTATATTGGCAAAGAATGTACAGAGAATTACAAATAAGAAAACCCACTCTTTATTTGTGGTTATGGCAAAGCCATAAAATTGTTATTTTGATGCCATTATCTAATCTCTATCTTATATCTTGATTGTGGATTTTTTTTGTCTCTTTCCATCTCTGAGGGGCTGCGGTTGTTAGATTACTTCCATTCGAACATTAAATAAGACCAGAACCAGGCACGTGAGGCAATTTTGCATGATGGAAAAGATACAGGTTTAGAGAAGCACTATAAGAGCAAAAGCAGAATGTGTAATGTTGTGAGATGCCGAATGAGGACCATATGATGGAATCTTTATTGTTAATTCAGAGGAAATGTGCATGTAGGTTCTGTAAATAATAAATAAAACTTTCAGTGAACTGCTGATTATTAATTTTACATACTGAGAAAATATGCTGTGCTATACAGACTTTGTGTTTCAAAGTGTCTGAAAGAGTCTAACTCCATTGCTTGATGATAGAAAACTTCCAAAAACTGCCCGGCATGTTTATATTGGCAAAGAATGTACAGTAAATTAGCAAAGAAGAAAAAAGAGTGGTGGAACAAATGGTAATTTAACTGAGAGGACAAAACCCAAGCCCAGACTTGCAGTAAAGAGAAAGTCTCAAAGGAGCTGCTTATGAATGAATTAAGGCTCTGCTCAGAAACGTAAGAAATGTACACATTGATTTTTATTTTCCATACATATAGTTGACCAATTTCTCTGTTTGAATATGAGCCCAACAGTAAAGTTCTTTAAAGACAAGTCTTGTCTTGTTGCCTTCATGGTACTGAAAATATTTAAATAGTTTGGCTGAATACACAAAGCAAACAGGTTACTTTACAATGTAAAGCACTGACATTATCATTTGCATTATTAGTCACTGCTGTACTATCTGCTATTTATGTTCTTATTGTTTCTTTATTACTATAAATATTATTAATAATGTAAATTACACATTTATAGAATGATATATTTTTTTGTTTTTTTCTAAGCAAACACAACCTTTAGTCTAACCACTCTAAGCCAACAATACAATTCACCAGTAAGTCTAAAAATCATAACGCAAACGCTTTTTTCCATTATATACTGTGCTTTTTGTTATCTTGCTGCAAATACTTGCTTGCACAAGCTATGTGTAAAAGCTGTTTTGCAAAAGTTTCTAACAGGAAATATGCTCACATGCATTAGTTGACAGCTCCCTTCCTGGTTATTCCCTCGTGCTGTTGCTTATTCAAACCAGCTCACATTATATACATCGAATATTAATCAATTGTATAACAGCATAATAGTGTACTTTGACTTTCTTCTCCTATTTATTAAAAGTAGCATGTATGTAAATATAAATATTTCACACGAGTCTTACCAAAGTAAACTTCCTTTTGGCACTTGGGGCATTTAGGCATGTTTTTGGTGATTTAGTTCCTCGGAGGAGAAAGTCTTCTGCTTGTTTGAAAGGGATAGAAATATGATCCTGTACTCGGAACAAACTCATTCACAGATCAAAGAGCCACATGACGTGGAATGTAGGCGGAATCTGATGTCATCAAACAGTAATGCGCCAAACACGCTCATCGTCACTGCTTTGTGTTTTTAAAATGAGAGTTTGTTTTCAGACATAGAGCAATGTACCTGAACCCAGCTGGCTTACTATTCACTCTTTCACAATTATGAATATGAATCTGGCGCATTGCACACACCTAGAGAACTTTGTGTACGTCTTTGTGGGACTATTTGAGAAAATATGCTGTGCTATACAGACTTTGTGTTTCAAAGTGTCTGAAAGAGTCTAACTCCATTGCTTGATGATAGAAAACTTCCAAAAACTGCCCGGCATGTTTATATTGGCAAAGAATGTACAGTAAATTAGCAAAGAAGAAAAAAGAGTGGTGGAACAAATGGTAATTTAACTGAGAGGACAAAACCCAAGCCCAGACTTGCAGTAAAGAGAAAGGAGATGCTTATGAATGAATTAAGGCTCTGCTCAGAAACGTAAGAAATGTACACATTGATTTTTATTTTCCATACATATAGTTGACCAATTTCTCTGTTTGAATATGAGCCCAACAGTAAAGTTCTTTAAAGACACGTCTTGTCTTGTTGCCTTCATGGTACTGAAAATATTTAAATAGTTTGGCTGAATACACAAAGCAAACAGGTTACTTTACAATGTAAAGCACTGACATTATCATTTGCATTATTAGTCACTGCTGTACTATCTGCTATTTATGTTCTTATTGTTTCTTTATTACTATAAATATTATTAATAATGTAAATTACACATTTATAGAATGATATATTTTTTTGTTTTTTTCTAAGCAAACACAACCTTTAGTCTAACCACTCTAAGCCAACAATACAATTCACCAGTAAGTCTAAAAATCATAACGCAAACGCTTTTTTCCATTATATACTGTGCTTTTTGTTATCTTGCTGCAAATACTTGCTTGCACAAGCTATGTGTAAAAGCTGTTTTGCAAAAGTTTCTAACAGGAAATATGCTCACATGCATTAGTTGACAGCTCCCTTCCTGGTTATTCCCTCGTGCTGTTGCTTATTCAAACCAGCTCACATTATATACATCGAATATTAATCAATTGTATAACAGCATAATAGTGTACTTTGACTTTCTTCTCCTATTTATTAAAAGTAGCATGTATGTAAATATAAATATTTCACACGAGTCTTACCAAAGTAAACTTCCTTTTGGCACTTGGGGCATTTAGGCATGTTTTTGGTGATTTAGTTCCTCGGAGGAGAAAGTCCTGCTTGAAGAAAGTTGAGATGGAGAGCAGCAACGGTCCACCTGCACACAGCCACACCTTTGGTTTGCGCTCGTCCACTCTGCAGCCTTTTTATAGTACTGTGGAAATAGTTTGCACACGGTGATGGGAAGAGAGAGAGAGAGAGAGAGAGAGAGAGAGAGAGAGAGAGAGACTTATACTTCATTATACGTATGCTGATTTTCTGCGGTTTTTCTGCTTTGCATTCTGGCTTTTTAATTAGTTTGCAGACAGGTTTACAAACACTGGAGGCTCATTGTTTGTGGAAATGAGCATTTGCACTGGATGCAGGTTGAGTTCTACTTGTTTGAAAGGGATAGAAATATGATCCTGTACTCGGAACAAACTCATTCACAGATCAAAGAGCCACATGACGTGGAATGTAGGCGGAATCTGATGTCATCAAACAGTAATGCACCAAACACGCTCATCGTCACTGCTTTGTGTTTTTAAAATGAGAGTTTGTTTTCAGACATAGAGCAATGTACCTGAACCCAGCTGGTTTACTATTCACTCTTTCACAATTATGAATATGAATCTGGCGCATTGCACACACCTAGAGAACTTTGTGTACGTCTTTGAGGGACTATTTGTGTGCTGGTGTTGTAAATGTCTCTGTGTATTTACGTTTAGTAAACAGCACCAGTATTCGACAGATCAAACCTTTCCTGAGAGTATAGGTGTGTCTCAGCCCAACCCTTGGATTGATAAATGCACCATGGCAACTGCTCAACATGTTTTCAAGTGTGGTGAAATATATCACTGATGTATGCGGATCCACACACACACACACACACACACACACACACACACACCCACACACACACACCCACAGGTTTGTTTTTATGGTTTATGGGGACTCTCCATAGGCGTAATGGGTTTTATACTGTACAGACCGTATATTCTATTGCCCTACACCAAACCTACCCCTCACAGGAAACTTTCAGCATTTTCAAAAAAACTCATTCTGAGTTATTTATAAGCCTTTTGAATTACGGGGACACTGAAAATGTCCTCATAAATCACCTTCTTGTTGTAATACCTATGTCATACCCATGTTATTATACAAATAACCTTACCTTATATTTATTATTTGAAAAAAATTGTTTAGGCCTTGTGACCAGCATGAAAAAAAAACATAAAACAAGAAAATTATAACTCTCATGATTGTGTCAATTAATTTCTAAAAATGTCATAAATTTTGTTATTTCATTATGTTCTGTAAAAATGTATGGTATTTGTACATTTGTGGTATATAAGGAAAAGTGTTCTATTCACTGCACCTAAAATGGACAATTGCAGGAAAAAAAAATATGTTAATGGAATCATCATAAATCATTCAAGTCATTTATTTTGTTTAAAAGTCTTATAAATGTATGAGGTGGCAAGGGGGCCTTTTACCCCACACACACGGGGTAAAAGGCGCACAGTATTGACACAAATACTTCAGCTAAAATTATGTTTTTTAAAATAATGTCTAAGTTAATACTTGTTCAAAATAATCACTTTAGTAAAGTTTGTACTATTTTCTGCTTATTTTGAAAAATAAAATAATAAATTTTATTTCAATAGATATACTGTCATTGAAATATGTTAATATAAACAATATATTTTAAAATACAGAAACAAAATCATTTTAAAAAGTAAAGATTTTGAAAGCATTGAAGGAGATCACATAATAATTGAATATAGATTTACAGTAGTAACAACAAATTATATTTTATTATATGATAAGATTAATATCATGTTTTTAAATATGATGGTTTCATTCTAAACATAGTGATTATCTCTAAGATGGACACCCAACATAATATATGATATTTACCATCTGAATCTAACCATGTCATGTCAACAAATGAAAAACTTAGCCATCTATTAATTATCATGTTAATTACTGTGCGCCTTTAGCCCCAACAGCAGGGGCGCTTTTTTACCTCAAATACCATACTTTTACCTATTCTTTCGTTATTTAAAAACTGTTGCTTTAATTATTGTGAAAATCGTTAAGAAGACCTCTGTCTCAAAATACATGCATTCATTTGAGCAATTCTTATTTGCTATTTAAATCTACAACATTTTAAAAAACATAAAATATTAGATCAAGTAAGCACAGAATCAACTTTGCGCCGCTGCCCACGATCGGGTCAAGGATCAGACAAATTTGCACGTGTATCTTGAAAAGCAGATGTTTTGGAAAGTGCTACGCCACATTTTTGTGCCAACGAGTGGTTTAGAGGAAAATAATATCAAAGGCGCCTTTGGTACAACGGGGCTAAAGGCGCCTTTAGTGATTAAATGAATGAATGAATTTTTTTATAAATAATGATTGTGATGAAAACATGATGTGTACATTTGACATAAAAAAATAAAATAAATTACTTTATTTTCAACATGCACATGAAAAACAATGTGTTTACAGACTGTTGCTGTACAGTGTATATATATATATATATATATATATATATATGTATGATGAACATGAATAATTTATGTGCCACATGTGCTCTGTATGTGGCTGCGTCCCTCTCTCTGTCCTGTGTTTGATTTATTTTGACAGCTTTACCCACAGCTGATCCATCAGCAATCTCCTAACTCTATCGTGCCACCCATGTTTACCCAGTCATGCCAGGCCACAGTTTCATCTCAGCAGACTCCAACTGCCAGCAAACAGCCCACCCGCTGTTTCATAGCAGTGTAACTGCAGTCCTGTTCACTGGGCTCTTCCCCATGTAGACACTGTGAGGTTCACCATCAAGGATTTTCCACTGATCTTTATTTCCTCCCTCTGTTGACAGTAGATCCTGCAATCCGTGCTGAGAGATAATTTCCCCTGCCCGTCTCTTCCAGCTCTATTATCATTGCCTGCTTACCAGCACCAAAAGCATTATCTGATCTGAGCACCCGCAGTACACACTTCCTCTAACTGTTTGTTTTTAAACAACATGAAAGGATAAACCTTTAAAGCTTGTAGATTGCCTAATAGAAGCCTGGCTTAATAATGCTTGGTTTCAGTGTTGGGGCAGCTACTTTAAACCTGTAGCGTGCCAAGCTACAAACTCATATTTTAAAATAGCTCAGCTATGGTCAAACTACTCTTCTGAGGAAGTAGATAGCTACACTACCCAGATAGTGACATACTGTATGTTCTTCATCTGGAAAACATCTGTTGTGTACAAACATCTGATAAACATATTTAAAAAGCAGTTTTACATAACCATAGACATTTGAAAGACATTTTCTAAATGTCTTTTTAACATCTTTCAGGAAAAGTCTTGGAGGCAGATGAGCCTCCAGATGAAAACACGAATAGACGTCTTCGCGATTTATGTGTGCTGTCAGGATACAAATTTAAAAAACAGCACAAATAGCTAAACAAAGGTATTTAACATCTATGGGATATAAATAATTTATTCTTACGTGGCTCTCTGGAATACTTGATTCTGAGCGGCAATGGTGGTGTCTATGGTGCCGCTCATTCAGTTAGAGAGCATAGACTGTAAAAAAGTTGGATGACGTGTCGCCACTTCCTTCCAATGTAGAGAAGTGAAGCCAAAATGTTCCAGGTATGGTACGCTGTCATCTTGCGCCAATGCCATCATTTAGAACCTGATGTTGTGCAGTAATAGTGATCATGAGCTGGAGCCGCAGTATCAAAATCCCACCCAAACTTCCAAAGACCCAATCAAAAGCAAGCAATTATGCTTGCGATTTAATAGCTTCAAATAACTAACTAATAGCAAACTTACTAACTAGAAGTCGAACAGTTGAGTGACTGACACACTACAACAGAGAGAATATTCAGAAAAGAGACTCCCGCGTTCGAACCTTTGCATTACAGTCGTGACAAATAGATGCATATACTGTTCTGTGTGCCATTCTGTGTTTGGAAATTAATCAAAATTGTAAAAATCCGAAGGACAAAAATTAAGCGAGCAATCATTCATTAATTTTGCCGTCTCTTATAATTTATTATTAAAGCGGTCATATGATGTTGCTAAAAAAGAACATTATTTTGTGTATTTGGTGTAATGAAATGTGTTTATGCGGTTTAAGGTTAAAAAAACATATTATTTTCCACATACTGTACATTATTGTTTCTCCTCTATGCCCCGCCTTTCTGAAACGCGTTCTAAGTTGATGTATTTCCTCAGCGACCAGCACAGATCAACTAGGCATGACGAAGCGATATCGTCCTCTTTTGGAAGGCCAAACAAAGTAGTTTCGCTTTCACAACGAAGCACACAGCGCCTTCACAACATGTCAGCGGCAACAATACTACAGCAAGAATAAAAGTTACGCCTTCTTTCTTTGCGTGAACATTTGGGCGGCGTTATGCAAATCTTCCCAGATAGTGAGGTAGATATGTGGGGGCGTGTTAGACCGAGCCGTTTTAGGTAGGCGTGGCTGACTCTTAACTTTTATAAAGAATATCTCTTTGGATTTGAGACTTTAGTCTTTGCAACTTTACAGATCTTCTTTATGCACCAAGAGCTTGTAACACTCCAAAGAGAAAGGAAAAATTGAAATCGCATCATATGACCCCTTTAACTATTTGTTTTTATTTATCAATAACTGAGTTCTCCCTGGTGGTGTGCTGATAGACATCCATAACAACTTTTCAAACAAGCTGAATCACTTACATGAATCAGACTTTCCAAAGCTGCTTGAGAACGAAGTGAGTTCACATGCGCTTAATTATTGCCTCAGTTTGCTCAGAGCTACATTATTTTGTAAAGCGCTGAGCTACAGCCAGCCTACTGAAAACTGTAGATAAGTTTGTTGAGTTATTCTTTCAGTCAGTTGCTCCACAACACTGCACCTGTCTATCGACAAAACATTCATACCTCTCCGCGGGAGCACTACTGTAATTTGTCTGGGAACAGATATTTGGCATTAGCAAACTGGCGTGGCTCAACAGATCATTACTTTAAAATGACGCTCTTATAAATAACCTGATTCCTGTTGTTATTCTTTACAAAAGTATAGTAGCATATCATAATTTTGTCGTAATCACAGATTGTTTTGTAGGCTATTTGTGGGAGCCCATTGCCAGTGTGATAGATCAGGGTGTACAGAAGTGAAAGGGAGGAGGAGTGAGTAGCGAAAACAAACACAGACGTCTGTGATTAGGTAATCAGGGTCTGTGGAATAACAGTTTGTTGGACTGAACTCATCACTGCTGAAGACAGAGGGAGGGCTGGGAAGCAAAGAGTTCTTTTTGTGAGCTAATAACAGACAAAATGTTACAGTATGTCATTGAGTGAGGAGGAAACACACACACACACACATAGTCTGCAGCCCTTGAGGGCGGTCCTTTTATTGCCCCTTACTGTTACATCACATGCACCCATAACAATGATGATGTCAATCATCTCTGGAGGACATTGAACATTGGGTGGGAGGAGATGTTGCCAGGGTTACTCTGTTGTGGGCGAGTTTGTACCCTTCTGATTGACAGCTGAACGATGATTACGGTGTCACTCAACACACCTAATTTACCGTAACTTGATGTTGAAAAATAAAATCACGGACTTGTTACTACATTTTACGTCACCTGTCTAGTCATCACAGGCTTACTGTATCAACTAAAACACCTTCTCATGTACGACGCTTTCATCAGTGGCATGTCAATACAGTGAAAAATGTTTATCTTGGAAAAGTATCAAAAGGTGAGAGATGGTTCGCCCAGTCATAGGATTGATTAATACTTGTCAGCCCACGTGTACCGTAAGAGAAATTGCATTCCTCTTTGTAATGCAACATGTTTGTGTTTCAGCCCTCACGTATGTGTTTATTTAAGAAATTGTGGGACTAAAGCAAGATTAAATTAGAATAAAACAAATATTCCAAATATGCAGTCATAAGTGCGATAATCTCAAACGATCATCGGTAATCTTCATTTCTGGTGTGGCAAAATACTGGAAAGAATGCAACAATTTTCTCAAAAAGGAGAGGGAGGGAGAGTTAAAAAAAAGTTGTTTCCTTAGCAACCGGCTGTTATTTGTCATAGTTTACTTCCTGTGCCATGGTAACAAGAAATAAAACAGGATATGATGAGCTTGCATGTGTTTGGAAGATTTTAACAGTGTTGCAAGCCGTTGCACTGGCAAGGCAAATGTATCATCCCATGTCAGCTAAGCCACAATACAAGCTAAACTCTTCTGTTTTTATTGCCGGACAAATATTTATACCTGGTATCAAGTTGGACAGTGCAGTGTATTTGTTTAGCCGACTGTCATTCGTTAACTAAATGACAAGCATATGTTCCATTATGATTATATTTATGCTGAAACAAGAGAAAACTGACACCCTTGGTAGAAAAAAAGAGAAAGGAAGGAACTGCACATTTCCTTGCACTTCTCATGTAATTATTGTGAGATAGACTGTAACTTATCACAATCAGTGCATGCGTTTGCTGTGCATAGTTGTGCAGTAGTTTCACCCATCCCTCGATTTGATAGCACTACAAGTTTATGGCACTGAGCTATTCATGATTTGGCACCAGTTTGGCATTAAACGCCCGTGTTTCACGCTGTGGTGTAATTGGCATTTTTTTCCCCCGAAGGTTGCTAGAACTTTTCCAGTATAATGGGCAAATGTTGTGAAAGCATGTCACATGAAGCTGAGAAGTGTGATATAATCACTGGCAGACAGACACCAGCTGGCCGAGAGGCGAGTCATTAGGCATTAGTGCTCCACACAATGCTTGGGTGAATGTAACTGGGTCTTCCTACAGAACGGGTGACTTTTGTGTCCCTTATGTACATATTATGTGTAGAAAAATGACTTTGAACAATATGAACAGTAAATAGCTGTTGCAAATGTTTTGCTCTCTCTGTGTTAACATTGCTTAAAGTAATCACAAAAATAAAATTTTATTTTATATTTAGATATGTTTTTATTTTTTATCATGAGGATGTTTTTGGCCTGTCTTTAGCTCTGGTTTTTTTCACTTCTCCTTGATGTTGTTAGATATATGCACTAACAAAAAAACGTTTTTGCTTATTATATGATTTGTTTTTAGATTTGAGCTTTTATAATCTATTAAAAATACATAGTTGAGGCCAACCCAATTCTTACCAATTCACTATAAAATGTCAAACGGTTATGAATTGCCATTGTGTTGTCATCCCTGTTACTTCTCTTTTAAGGAAGTAGATAATTTAATAAAAAAAAACTTCACAGACAAGTTAAATAATTCTCTTTTTCATGTTATGACACATCTCTTCCATCTACACTTGACCCTCTAACACTTGTACTCTCTATTTTATTTCTATTCTATCTATTTGTTTTCTTCTTAAATAAATAATAATAATAACTTGACCCTCAAACACTAGCTTTATCTATTCCTTTTTTTTCGATCTACTTTTAATTATTTTTCTTTATTAAAAAAATGTGCTATACATGTACTGTGTTAGACTATATTGTCACAGGTGTTGTGGTACTGTCATGAACGCTTGCTGGCTGACACAGAAGAGAAGAAACTGCTGAATAAAGTTGTTATTTTTGTTTTCTTTGCAAACAAAAAGTATTCTCGTAGCTTCATAGCATTAGGGTTGAACCACTGATGTCACATGGACTATTTTAACAATGCACTTAATATGTTTCTGGGCCTTAAACGTGATAAGCGTTCCCTTGCTTTCTATGCAGGGTCAGAAAGCTCTCGGATTTAATCAAAAATACCTTAATTTGTGTTCTGAAGATGAACTAAGGTCGTATGGGTTTGGAACACATGAGGGAAAGAAATTAATGACATAATTTTCATGTTTTGTTGAACTATCCCTTTAAAATCTCCCTTGAAATCACTTTATTATGTTTTGTTATGATTGTCCCCTACTGACAGTATTAAAAGATCAACGCTGTGCTTTTGTATAAACAACTGATCATTTAAAAGTGGATTTTATTCTTTAAAGTCTAAAACGGAAATGTACTTTAAAATATCCCCACTCAAAAGTCAAATTATTAAGTTGTTAAAAGGGAAAAAAAAAGTCATGATAACCTATAAGTAAATGTATTTTAATGTTACATATCCAGCACAACTATGTACTGGAATCATTTTAAATAATTGCAAACTCAGTTAAGAGTGAAATTTGAACTCTGAATAAACTTGATAAGACTACAAAATTAGTCATATGACGTTGCTAAAAAAGAAGATTATTTTGTGTATTTGGTGTAATGAAATGTGTTTATGCAGTTAAAAACACATTATTTTCCACATACTGTACATTATTGTTTCTCTTCTATGCCCCGCTTTTCTGAAACGCGTAGATTTTTACAAAGCTCATCGGTCTGAAAAGCGAGGTGTGCTCTGATTGGCCAGCTATCCAGTGCGTTGTAGAAAACGTAAATGTACTTACAGGCTGTGAGTCAGCATTATTTGTCAGTATCATAGACTGTATAGGGTAAGCATGCACGCCGAAGGGGAATCGGGAACTGAACTCACCGGAACACCGGCATTGTAGGCTACTCTTCCAGGAAACAGTCCTTGTCCTCCGTAAAATGCATTGCACATATCTGAATATTTAGTTTGAATTGTTCTGGAACAATGTTGTAAATACAACTTAACCACTGATTTCTAGTTGTGTCGTCTTTTGGGGGGCCAAACAAAGTAGTTTCGCTTTCACAACGAAACACACAGCGTCTCCACGACATGGCGGTGGCGGCAACAATACTACAGCGAGAATCAGAGTTCCGCCTTCTTTCTTTGCGTGAACATTTTGGCGGTGTTATGCACATCTTCCCACATCGTGACGTAGACATGTGGGGGCGTGTTTGAACGAGGTGTTAGGAGGGCATGGACGAGCCTTAACTTTTATAAAGAATATCTCTTTGGGTTTGAGACTTTAGGGATCTTATCTATTCACAAACAGCGTGTAACACTCCAAAGAGAAAGGAAAACTTGAAATCGCATCATATGACCCCTTTAATCATTTGAAACATCTATTTGTGTATTTCAGCTATTGCAAACAAGCAGAAAGTGTAAAATAGTCAGATAGCTGATGAAAGATTTCAATGCAGTGTGCAATCATCAGACAAACCGTCAGCTCCTTAAAGTGCCAAGTTTCCATGCACACTTTTCCAGTTTCTGTTTTCACTCACTTGATAGTCTAGGTAAATCAAAAGTAATCTGACCGACTTTACTTTGGCTGTAGTACTCTACAGCAGAGAAAATTACTCTCATATGCCAGAGAGCACTAAAGTATCAAGCAACTGGTTGAAAAGCCCTGTCTACTGAAGACAGAAATGTTACATGTTACAGGATTTCAGTGGCAGTTCGATAAGCCTCAGAGTGCATTTACTGCCGGTTTTCTGCCACAAAAGCACCACAACCATCCACTCTACTGTGACACCGCCTTAACATTTATTCCTTAGCCATATATACTACCATAAATCCACCGATACAAAATCAGACATAATATTTGGACAGACCACATATCCACACGGTTTCAATTATGAGGCCACCAAGCCACACATGGCATGGATCAGTAACACAAATTACCAGGGATACAGGTTTATTGGTGTCTTGGTGAAGCTTTGAACTTGGGGATTTTCTTCACCATGCACTTGCAATAGATCTCCAAGGCTCCTACATTTCAGGGAGGCAGTTTCCATTTGTGTACTCTGGAGTCTTCATTAAACCAGTTTATCTGCACGGAAATGACTGTGGTTGCAATGGAGAGCGTTTGGCTGGGAAACGAGGGGTTATGTCATAATAGAGTAGCAGGCTGAGGAAAGCAGAACGGACAGGAAATGACTGTACGGTAACTAGGGTAACCTGCCACTGTTGTATGGTATCCATTCCCAAAACCATAACTTTTAAGGATTTAACACCTACCTGTACAATAAACCCCTAAGTAATAGTGTGAGAAAAGTGTCAGAGCTAAAGAAATACAGGTTTCAGTTGAGTTAAGGACAGTGAAACTTTTATTTCAAACCAGTACTCTGCCAAGCCTCAGTATAAACTAGAATGAATGAAAGTGGTTTTATATGGAAAATGTGCAATTTAGGAATCACAGGCTGTCGGACAGCAGGAAAATGTCCTGTGGATCGAATCCTGGAGAAGCGATCATGCTCTTCTACTGTATCTGGCACTGCTCCATCATTGTGCTGCATCCACTGCAACCGAAGGGAAATTTTTAAGCCATTATGCTGGAGGTTTGATGTTGTTCTTCTCTAAAAGCCTCTTTGTGTTCAAATCATCTGTAAAATAAAATGGAATGGTCTATATTTGGAGGGCATAGTGGAAATGTTTATGCTGATAAAGCTGCTAAAAGATTGTGGCATGTGTATCACGGATCGTAATATTAAAGTGGTTAACTAATCATTAAATATTAGGCTGGGGATCCTGTGGTCGCTTGTTTGTGAATACTGTTGTTCTTATAAAATGGGCCCATTAAATATGGCATTACTCTGGAAACGGCTTGTAAATCTACGTCGTGAAATAAAGGACTCTATGGAACAGGAATGAGAAACACATTCGATTTTGGACTCTAAAATCTCTGTGAATCTCTCCGTTCCCTGTCATTATGCCTTGTTAAAGTCCTCTGAAGTGTCTCTGATTATTAAAACAAACCGGCATTTTTGCCATTTTCAGTGGCTTTTTCTACACGTTACATAGTTACACCAGTAGGTGGCGACAAGAGACTGTCTTAATGAATTGATCCATTCAAAAATGCGGATTCATTCTGAGAAGTAACACGTAACTTTTAATGAATTGTTCTTATAAAATGGGCCCATTAAATATGGCATTACTCTGGAAACGGCTTGTAAATCTACGTTGTGAAATAAAGGACTCTATGGAACAGGAATGAGAAACACATTCGATTTTGGACTCTAAAATCTCTGTGAATCTCTCCGTTCCCTGTCATTATGCCTTGTTAAAGTCCTCTGAAGTGTCTCTGATTATTAAAACAAACCGGCATTTTTGCCATTTTCAGTGGCTTTTTCTACACGTTACATAGTTACACCAGTAGGTGGCGACAAGAGACTGTCTTAATGAATTGATCCATTCAAAAATGCGGATTCATTCTGAGAAGTAACACGTAACTTTTAATGACCTATTGAATCATTCACTCAGCCGACTCAACCATATATGAGTGAGTCAGAGAATCGTTTACTCAACCGATTGGCTTAAATACACTGGTTAATTCAAGAAGGAAACACCACTTTGTTACTCTGAGACAGAAAACGTAATTCTGCTGTGGCTTTGTAGCTATTTTCCCAGAAGGAACAACTGTAAAAAAATTAAATGGTAACACTTTACAATAAGGTTCATTAGTTAACTAAATTAGTTAACATGAACTAATAATGAACTGCACTTATACAGCACTTATTAATCTTTGTTAATGTTAATTTCAACATTTACTAATACATTATTAAAATCTTGTTAACATTAGTTAATGCACTGTGAACTAAAATGAACTAACAATGAACATCTGTATTTTTATTAACTAACGTTAGTGAAGATTAGTAAATACAGTAACAAATGTATTGCTCATGGTTAGTTCATGTTAGTTTATACATTAACTAATGTTTAACTAATGAACCTTATTGTAAAGTGTTACCAATTAAATTTAAGTTACTATGTATCAACTTTTAGTTTATTGAATGGTTGCATAAAGCAATAACACTCGCCGCTTAGCTGTTGATCTGAATATCAGCATGCAAGTGTGACATTTATTAAATATAATATTATTAGTATTGCAAAAATGTAATATCCAAATAAAACAACACTGTGCCTGGCTTACAGTAAAAGTATTGATAGTATCCTTTTTGATATTTAGCTAGTTGCGAAATATTTATGCAGTTGCGCATGAGTGAGTCAGAGAATCGTTTACTCAACCGATTGGCTTAAATACACTGGTTAATTCAAGAAGGAAACACCACTGTGTTACTCTGAGACAGAAAACGTAATTCTGCTGTGGCTTTGTAGCTATTTTCCCAGAAGGAACAACTGTAAAAAAATAAAATTTAAGTTACTATGTATCAACTTTTAGTTTATTGAATGGTTGCATAAAGCAATAACACTCGCCGCTTAGCTGTTGATCTGAATATCAGCATGCAAGTGTGACATTTATTAAATATAATATTATTAGTATTGCAAAAATGTAATATCCAAATTTAAGTTACTATGTATCAACTTTTAGTTTATTGAATGGTTGCATAAAGCAATAACACTCGCCGCTTAGCTGTTGATCTGAATATCAGCATGCAAGTGTGACATTGATTAAATATAATATTATTAGTATTGCAAAAATGTAATATCCAAATAAAACAACACTGTGCCTGGCTTACAGTAAAAGTATTGATAGTATCCTTTTTGATATTTAGCTAGTTGCGAAATATTTATGCAGTTGCGCTATTCAATTGTAGATGAAATGCCTCTTGAATTACGAATTTTTTCAGAATGTTTTGTCATGAATATGGTTTGTGCATGTAGCATTGTAAATTTGATGAAGGCACTTTTTGAAAAAAGCTGGCATTTGACAAATTGAAAAACACTGTTACCACAGGGCGGATTACTTTCTACAACCAGCTTCTCTGACTCATTATAGAGCTGAATGGACTGACTGAGCCCTGATTGGGCACTGTTCCCGCTGCTTGGCTTGAGTCAATCAAATGTGGCTCAATTTATGGCCCAAAGGTTTGGGAATCCTCTGATCTGGTTCTTTGTTGGCTGCTGTTTTTTGTTGCTAATCAAGCGCTAATCACATGTCAACGGATCAGGAGAGCTTTTCTGAGGTCAACATTTTGAGGTCCCATTTGTCTTTTAAAATTAGAGTCTATGTTAAAAGACGCCTCACTTTTCTTAGTGGCCCTCTAGTTATTATTAGCCTAATCTTACTCCAAAAGGAATTAAGGGGGTTTTTAGTTAACATGCCTGTTTCATCAAAGAAAAAAAAAATATTAGAAGAAATATTCTGGAATGTTGAATGTCTGAGAACCTTCAGTCTCTATGGAAACCGTTGCTCAACAAAAACAAATGCTGATTCGCTCTCCAGACCTGAAAAGAAAATAAATGTTTTCCCAAAGGAAAGAGTTGGACCAAAGGGTTCCTCTGGTGGGTTCATGTGGGAACTCTTTCAGACCACTGAAGAATTCAGCCAAGTCAAAGAATAGCCGAGCAGCTGCTTTATCTATCGCAGGACACTGGGCAGATTCCAGTCTTTTTTTAAAAAAAATGTATTTGTAGTCTCAGCCTATTTATTGCTTCTACTGAACTGGACAGAGATATTAGTTAATATTACTTAACATTACCCATGGCAAGACAAGGTATGTTTAGGTTGTAAAATGGTATGACTCCCCCAAAACTTAATGATACTTATATTAAATACTTTTTCCAGCTATTTCAAATTTCCTTATTTTATTTTTTTTACACAAAATCAAAATCATATGAAATAAACATGACAAAGAGTTTTTGATTTCATAGTTGTGTCGGTAGGTGGCGACAAGTGACACTATTATACACATATTCATTCAAAAACGCTGATTCATTCTGAGAACAAACATGTATGTTATGAATAACTTATTGAATCATTCAACCGATTCATTGAGGAACAAAACACGTATATGAGTGAGTTATAGAATCATTTACTCAACTGATACACTGATTCATTCAGAAAGGAAACTCTACTGTGTGTTGCTCTGAGTGTTTAATTCTGTCATGGCTTTGTAGCTATTTTCTCTGGAGGAGCAAATGTGTATAAAATGTAAGTTACCCAGTATTAACTTTTCATTTATTAAACCGTTGCATTAAGCACTTGCTGTTTTGCTATTGCTCTGAATGTCAGCATTAATTTGATTGTAGTAATTTTCATAACACCTGCACGATTGTGAGTGCGACATTGCTTAAATATAACGTCATTAATATTGCTTAAATATCCTTTTAGCAATATATTTACACGAAATCAAAATCATATAACATAAACATGAATGCAAAGAGTGTTTGGGTGTTTTTGGGTGCTGCTATGCGGTCTATGGGACTGTAGGGTAAGCAGTGTATGTTGTTGTACTAACAGGGTGTTGCCTTTTTGGCTGCTGTGCACTTACTGGTTTTGGCCTTGATGAAGAGTGCTGGTTTGGCATAGATTATGTCTTCCCAAGATTTTGAGGTTATCCTACAAAAAAATATATAGATGTCTTAAAAGAAAAATGTCCATGAACTCCCGTTTGTCACTTTATTAGTGTGCCTAAATCAGTGTGTCGACCATTTCATTGCGTAACTGAAAGGAACAGATGAAGAACATCAAACTATAAGACTACAGGAATGGAAAGGAGTCTGGGTTGGATTAATGGTGGGAATGCAGCCCAGTTTAGATGCTGGGATGTGGAAGCAAACACATAACAGGAAGTTCAGTGACAAAAGAAAGGAAAGATTGAGGGAGACCTGAGGAAAGGCCAGAGCTTTTCCTCGTTTCTTCAGTGAAAGGAGAACGTTACGATATGCTGGTTGTCTTCACCGGGATTGTTTTAATTTAAAATCCTGGTAGAGCTGCCTATTTTAACAATGATTAAGTTGCCTTCATAGTCTTTGACGTGCTTTTTTTCAACACTTCAGAATGTCACCCAATGTTGTTTGTCTATAGCTTGTCCAACCATCTACTACTAGTCTTGCAAAGTTATGCAAATGGTGTCAGAAAGTTCAGTTGTTGTAGGCTTTGTTGAGTACGCTTCATTGGACCGTGAAGGCCAGTCAATGTCAGCATATTTGTGTGCCTTCAAAATTTTTTTATTTCATAATGCAGGACATATAATTGATTCTGCACAGCACATGCCATGAATATGGTACACTTTGGTGTCCCATTACTTCTTTTAAAGCATTAGAGATATTAATCTTTTTTTTGTGTGTGTGAAAAAAACACTTGTCCAGCTTCAGAGGTCTATATCCAACAATTAAAACTTACCAAGACCCATTGAAAATGTGTGCTTGGGGTGACATACTTTATTACACTACCCAGGCTCAGTGGAAATACATGCTTCTACCTATGTTTTATCAAAACACCTTTTGAAAATTAATAAATTGCAGCAGTTTAAACATACATAGGTATGTTTTTTGAGTTTTACAGAAACTTAGATATTTCCAATACATGACTGGGTAGCTTACAACCTCATTTGAATTCTCAGAAACGTAATATTTAGCGGTGTTCCATATTTTGCATGCAACCATTTTACAGATTTTCTCCCCTCAGTTAATTATATTTATTTAATGTTTATTGCAAGTATATTCCTTCTCCTGTGTTTCAACATTTTCTGAAGCACATCCTTTCACAAATCTAAAAAAAAAGAAGAATTTCAGGCCTTGATGCCACACAAAGCAAAACTTGGTAATCTTACAAAAAAAAAAAGTCAGACTAAAAGAAGAGAAAATCCACTTTAGGAGACGTCAGACATGGAATCAGTTTTAAAAAAAAAATTGTATTGTGTGTTCTCATGTTTCCTTTTTAACCACCTGTTATCCTCTGTGGATGTAGTTTTTCCATTGTTTTTTAAGTCTGACTTCCTAAGTTTGACAATACTCAAACAGTTCCAGCTTGAGAAATGAAAGGACAAAGAGATCAGCATATGGAGGAGTCTTATGTTTGGCTTTACTGCAAAGAACAGTTCAGTATTACTGTCAGATCTCTGAGTGTGGCCGTCTCTGTGTGAGACAGATCCATTAGATCATTAATTCCCAGCTGGGGATATTTGTACCTCAGGGAGTAGCCTACTTGGAAATATTTTACATATACATTTTATTTATATTTATATATTTAGCAGACAGTTTTATCCAAAGCAACTTACAAACTGAAAAAAAAGCAATTCTTCAAAGAGTCAACAAAATTCGTAATATGTACAATCATAGGTGTATTAGACAACTAGCTTACAAAGCAAGCTAGAGAAGAGGAGAAATGCAGAGAGTAAATATATTTTTTGTGTGTTTGTGTGTGTGTTTGTGTAAGTGCATTGGTTTAAAGGTGTTGGCTGGTTAAGTGCTTGTGGAAGAGGTGTGTCTTTAGCTGCTTCTTGAGAGATGTTCTTATCAGTTTGGGTGGATGTTGGCATTTCACCAGAGAGGAGCAGAGAAGGCAAAGGTTTTAGACAATGACTTTTTGCCTCGTTGTGAAGGAACAAGAAGACGTTGCTTGTTCAGTGAGTGTAGCTGTTGGAAAGGGGTTTGTATGAGTGAATTGAGGTAGAGAGGTGCTGTTCCAGTGGTAGTCCTTAAAACCAGCGTTAAAACCTGAAAAGTAAAAAATGAAGACATGATAATTCTGTCATTTACTCCCACTCATGTTGTTCCAAACCTATAAGACTGATCTTTTAAAAAAAAATAAGTTGTAATGTCTGTTTTGGGTTTTGTTTCATGTTCTTGTTTTCATGTCTTTTATTTTGTAATTTGATTCATGCTGTTTGTGTCATGCTTCCCTTGCCCTAATGTATTTCTCCCTGCGTTCCATTCGGAAGGGCTCATCCCTATGCCCTAATCCCTTCAAAAGATTTATTTACCCTCCGGAGTGAGAGCTTCGAAGGGTTGAAGGGTGTAGGGGACCAAACAACTGTTTCTTGAAGTGCCCTTCTGCGTCATCATCACGTGCCCACACAGAGGTGCCGTCATCATGCAAAAAATCTGCGCAAAGGATCATGGGAGCCCGAAGTGTCCATCAGATGTACCCTTCAAAATCCTTCATTCCGAAGGGCCCTTCAAAGTGGCCAGTTTTGAGCACGGTTTGGAACGACCCTTCAATATGGCGGCCATGATTGTTTTCTCTCCGAAGTGCCCTTCGGAGGGCGATATATCCTGTTTGGAACGCACCGTCTGCCTTGTGTATGTGTCATGTTGTGATTGGTTGTCTGTGTCTTGTCTCTCATTGGTTGTTTCTTGTCATGTGACCTGTATTGTTTGATATAAATAGCCATCATGTTGCCTTTGTTCTTTATTGAGTATTGATGTTATAACCCTGCTGTCGGTGAGTCTATTTATTAGTGATGGGAAACCAAGGCTTTCTGAAGCTTTTGAGGCTTTCGTGAAATTGTGCTGAAAAACGGTTCATTACTCGAAGCTTTCAGAACAATGCACATTAGCGACATCTGGTGGTCGGACTTGCTTTCTCCATCGTATCTGACAAATCATCACGGAGCAGAGGATAGTGTGAAAAATCACGTGACCAAACAAAGTTTCAGAAGTCCGTGACATACAAGAGTGGAATCAATCTGGGATCAATACAATTCTATCTAATCTGATATAATGTCATCTAAATCAATTTGTGCCAATGAGACCACAACGGATTCACATCCGTATAATAAAAAAAAAGTATGTGATCATGATAATTGACGTGGGTAGCTGAAAAAAATATTTTGGGCGAGCTGTTACCCTTATGTTCTGTTCTGTTCAGCTATAAACATGATTAAATGTCCTACTGACTGAAGTAAGTGACTGAATAATCCTTTTATGCATCAGGTGAGATCGTGAAGCGCCAATTTTTTCAAACCAGCTATCCCGACCTTCCAATACTGCATGACGTTCGAAGCTTCAAACGTCATCAATCACGTGGTATTGTCATTTCGATACCAGCCTTGGCACAGTGTGTGATACAATAGTGGTTTGAAAACTGCGTCGGAGCATCGGAGCCCTGGTATCGATCGTCCCATCAATACTGTTTATGCCAAGTCAAGTCCATTCATACCAAGTCGAGTCTATTCGAGTCAAGTCTATTAATTTCAAGTCTGTTCATGCCAAGTCAAGTCTTTTTGGATTATGTTTTGTTTTTGTTGCAAATAAACTGCAATTGGGTTCTCACTTCAACTGACATTCAGTGGACTCGTTACAGAATACACAACCTCAACTATGAACCCAGCAGCTTGTTTATTGCGCCTTCGACAAAGCAACCGGGCCATCGAGGACCATGTGGCAGACTTCTGTGAACTTTATTATCAAGTGGACTTCAGTGACATTGCTCTTAAGGACATTTTCTGTTTTGGCCTCCTAAACAAATTCTCTCAGTTAATGCCACGTCACACTCCTCACTGGTCTGTGGAGCAGTATCTTGACTTTGCACTCCGGTTGAGTGGTTCCACATTTACTGTAGGAATTGCGGATGAGGAACCCTGCAGTCCTACAGTACCCACCACACCGTAGCATTGTTATGTCCCAACCGTCATGCCTGCTCACGTCACGTCTGCCAATCCATGGCCTGCTCACATCATGTCTGCCACTCCAGAGCCTGCTCACATCACGTCTGCCAATCCAGGGCCTGCTAACGTCATGTCTGCCAATCCAGGGCCTGCTAACGTCATGTCTGCTACTCCAGGGCCTGCTCAAGTCATGTCTGCTACTCCAGAGCCTGCTCACATCACGTCTGCCAATCCAGGGCCTGCTAATGTAATGTCTGCCAATCCAGGGCCTACTAACGTCATGTCTGCTACTCCAGGGCCTGCTAACTTAATGTCTGCTACTCCAGGGCCTCCTAACTTCATGTCTGCTACTCCAGGGCCTGCTAACGTCATGTCTGCTACTCCAGAGACTGCTAACGTCATGTCTGCTACTCCAGGGCCTGCTAACATCATGTCTGCTACTCCAGGGCCTGCTAACGTCATGTCTGCTACTCCAGGGCCTGCTCATGTCATGTCTGCTACTCCAGGGCCTGCTCACGTCAGGCCTGCTCACATCATGCCTCCCCAACCAGGACCTGCTCACGTCACGCCTGCCACGCCTGCCACGCCTGAGTCCCCGGCCAAGATGGCCACCACGCCTGATTACCCGGCCAAGATGGCCACCAGGCCTGAGCCTCGCCACGCCACGGCCATCACGTCAGAGCCTTGTCACGCCATGGCTGCCAAGCAAGCTTCCCCTAAGGATTTTTAAAAAATTTTTCCCACTGTCTACTGTGCTGCCCGTGATGGCAGTGGCCATTTTTAGTGTGTGGGCTGCACACTGCACTCCAGAGGCCTCTCCTGTCTACGAGTCTGCCCCAGAGGCCTCTCCTGTCCACGAGTCTGCCCTAGAGACCTCTCCTGTCCATGATTCTGTCTCAGAGGTCTCTCCTGTCCATGAGTCTGCTCCAGAGGCCTCTTCTGTCCAAGAATCTGCCCAGTCCCCGGCCAAGATGGCCACCACGCCTGATTACCCGGCCAAGATGGCCACCAGGCCTGAGCCTCGCCACGCCACGGCCATCACGTCAGAGCCTTGTCACGCCATGGCTGCCAAGCAAGCTTCCCCTAAGGATTTTTTAAATTTTTTTCCCACTGTCTACTGTGCTGCCCGTGATGGCAGTGGCCATTTTTAGTGTGTGGGCTGCACACTGCACTCCAGAGGCCTCTCCTGTCTACGAGTCTGCCCCAGAGGCCTCTCCTGTCCACGAGTCTGCCCTAGAGACCTCTCCTGTCCATGATTCTGTCTCAGAGGTCTCTCCTGTCCATGAGTCTGCTCCAGAGGCCTCTTCTGTCCAAGAATCTGCCCCAGAGGCCTCTGCTGTCTATGAGTTTGCCTCAGAGGTGGTGGCATCTGCTGCAGAACCTCCAGAGGTGGCATCTTCCGCTGCAGAACCTCCCGAGGTGTCGTCGTCCACTTCTGAACTCTTTGCCTGTCTTATCACGGCCAAGGAGGCCGTTCATGAACTCACAGCCTGTCCTGTCATGGCCAAGGAGGCCATTCATGTACTCTCTGCCTGTCCTGTCATGGCCATGGAGGCCTTTCATTAACTCACAGTTTGTCCTGTCACGGCCAAGGAGGCCATTCATGAATTCTCAATCTGCTCTGTTGTGGCTATAGAGGCTGCTCAAGAACTCTCTGCCTGTTCTATCATGGTCAAGTGGTCTGTCCATGTCTCTACTCCGCCATGGCTCCCTGCCCTCCCGGCTCTGCCACTGCTCCATGGGCCAGATCCTCATTTGCTCCACTGTCTGCCACTGCTTCATGGCCCAGGTCTGCCATTGCTCCACAGTTCAGGTCTGTCTCTGCTCCACGACCCAGGTCCGCCATTGCTCCACGGTCCAGGCCCACCTCTCCACCACAGTCCAGACCTGCCATTACTTCACATCCAGGTCCACCATGTGTCCACTACCCAGGTCTGTCATTGACCCATTATCCAGATCATGTTGCCCTTCACGGGCCTGGCCCTCCATCCCTCCCCCTGTTCTGCTTCTGCTCTGCCACCCTCCTGGACTCTTTGGGTTTTGTTTATGTTATAGAGTGGGTGTTTCACTAGGGCATCAGGTGCCGCACTTAGAGGGGGTGGGGGGTATGTAATGTCTGTTTTGGGGTTTGTTTCATGTTCTTGTTTTCATATCTTTTATTTTGTAATTTGATTCATGCTGTTGGTGCCATGCTTCCCTTGCCCTCATGTATTTCTGCCTTGTGTATTTGTCATGTTGTGATTGGTTGTCTTAGTCATGTGTCTTGTCTCTCATATTGGTTCTTTTCATGTGACCTGTATTGTTTGATATAAATAGCCCTCATGTTGCCTTTGTTCTTTGTCGAGTATTGATGTTGTAACTCTGCTGTCGGTGAGTCTGTTTATGCCAAGTCTGTTCATGCCAAGTCAAGTCTGATCAAGTCAAGTCAAGTCTTTTTGGATTATGTTTTGTCTTTGTTACAAATAAACTGCACTTGGGTTCTCACTTCAACTCGCCTTCAGTGGACATTTGTTACACAAATCCAGGTAACCAAAACTTGCAAGGCTAGGCCTATATTTTTGGATAGAGTGACGGAAGTATCTTAATTTGTGTTATAGGTTTGGAACGACATGAGTGTGAATAAATTATAATAATTATAATTTTTGGGTGAACTGTAACTTTGATTTTAATTCTGGCTGCAACTGGGATCCACTGGAGTGAAATCAGAATAGGGTTCACGTGAAATGTTGATTTTGCATTGTTTAACCTAAATAAACATTTTGAAATAAAAATTAGGACTTCTAAATTATTTAAATTAAACTTCCAATAAAAAGTACTGATTAAGTATTAATTTTGATTATTGTAAGTAGGGGTGGGCGATATGCCAGTAGACACGATTAACTGGTAGAAATTTGTCAACTGGTTGAGATTTTGGACTATGGTCTCTATTGCGGTTACACGCCCACATGACATTGATGTGGTCATGAAAATGTGTATCGTTTGCATGCGTTTAAGCATTGCGGTTTAAAAAAAGTGATTTTAAGCCATTGAAACGCAGTCAGCAGCAAAAGAGAACTAACTTCGCTAGGCCTATATGTACGCGCTGTCTGAGAGACTTTCACACACTTGTCAAAATGTCCATCTTTGAAAGTATTCTCGTAAACACAGTAATTTGGGTCTTAAGTGAAAGCAAACAGCTGAGAAAGAAAGCACACATGTGCAACAGTTTATTGGATCCGGGCAGCTCTTAAAGTGACAGCAGTCTAATATTCCTGCTGTCATGCATGTTAATCAAACAACAAAAGAGAGAAATCTCCCACTGCTCTTGACTAAATCACTTTTGTAACTTTAATAAGAAGAAATATATATTTAACTTACACAGTGAAGAATATGCAGTGTTTTTGTTCCTTTGATTACTTTATACAATGTAGCATTTCTTATTTGTTTTACTGTAGTTTTTATTTTTGTCTTATTGCTTGTAATTAGTTTCTTATTCTTATTTAATCGCTGATGGTTTATTTGGCCTATTAGTTTTTTGTGATATTGACACTGGTGACAAGAATTATGAAATTTCTATGGTATCCAAAACCTTTATATCATAAAGACCTTATTTAAAGCAAAAATAACTATTTTGTGATATATCATTTTTTAAGTTCTATTTACGGGCTTTTTGTGCCTTTTAATTTTGAGAGGACAGGAAAATATTTGGTGTAGAGAGGTGAGCAGGATCAGCAAAGGATATTGAGGTGGGAATCGAACTGGGGTCACTGTGACTGCAGTTACGCAATATTTCGACGCACTAACCATGAGGCTATCGGCGCCTACTTGTGATATATCATTACCGTGAAATAAAATTACTCATATCGTGATATAAGATTTTGGTCATATCGCCCACCCCCAGTTGGAAGGATAAGTTAGCTAGTCATTTTTGCTACCCTGAAACCCTGAAAAGATGATCAGTACGCTGATGTGGCACAAAGTGGTGATAAGCAGGATCAGCAAAGGATATTGAGGTGGGAATCGAACTGGGGTCACTGTGAGTGCAGTTACGCAATATTTCGACGCACTAACCATGAGGCTATCGGCGCCTACTTGTGATATATCATTACCGTGAAATAAAATTACTCATATCGTGATATAAGATTTTGGTCATATCGCCCACCCCCAGTTGGAAGGATAAGTTAGCTAGTCATTTTTGCTACCCTGAAACCCTGAAAAGATGATCAGTACGCTGATGTGGCACAAAGTGGTGATTCGGTTACCCTTACACAGCCCTGAACAAAAAGAACAATGAATCAAACTCACAAACACGCAAACCCTCTGGCCTTCAGTCCTTCTTGTGGCAGAGCGCCACCTTCTCAGATCTCCCCTTTATATTCACCAGTCTGAAACATCTGCCAGCTCACCTGTGCAGCTCGATCACAATTGTGAGACTGTGACGGCGGAAACGTGAGATAGGGGTTCAGTGTTTAGGTAATGCTGTCTAGGCTCTTAAGGTATCAGGGCTGTTTGACTTGCATTCAGCTTTCTTTCATCATGCTGACATTATGAAAATCAGGGCTTGCAGTGCTAAACATCAGTAATGTGTTTTTCTTTACAGGCTGAAATGACGAATACAAAAAGAAGGGACTTTCCCATGATGCGCCAAGCTTTCAAATCCTAGTAACACATGTGGCATCTAGGCTGCGCTTGCAGATTAAGAAGAAATTGGACTTATAAAGATTAAGTGTTTTCAGGCCAATGTGGATGCACATCTGTGTATCATTACAGGAGGAAAGAAAAGGAAAAATATCGAGCAGTGAAAGAGACTTTGGACTCTTCAATAGGATACAATAAAATATTGTTTAGGCAGGTCAATGCTTAAGGCTTTGCAGTGTTTGACAGTGATGGATAGAGATATTGACACTGCATTGATTTTGCAGTCAGAGTCAGTGAATGATTTATTTGTTGAATTTCAGTAGTTTGTTCAGATGCTGGAGAGTTTTTCTGTCATGTAAAGTGTTAAATGATACTCAGCTACTTCATAGGGAGCCGGCCATGTTTTATTAAAAGCAGACATTGCATCCAAGCTACGCTAGTCTTGACATTTAACAATTTAATTTTCTGGGGTAAACACATGCAGTTAGTTAATGTGCAGATTTACAGGAGCCAAACGATGATTTCATTCAGGATAGGGAACATCCGTTTGGCTGTATGTGGTTTAAAAACTCCAGGACTGTCATAAAGGCTAAAACTCATTTTGATATTTTTTTGGGAGCATATAAAAAATGTCAAGGTGATACAACTGTTATTATACCATAATGAAAAGAAAAAAAAACTAATTAAAAGAGGAAAATTTCTAATAATGTGGTGTGACCCCTGCAGATCCTCATGACTGTGTGTCAAGGTCCGTTCAAGTTGTAAATGTCAAGTGGTGCAACCCTCCAAAAACACTAATGATACTGATGAATTTAATTTAAAAAAAATTACATTTCTATTAAAAATGTTCTTTCTACTTAAGAAAACATTTATGTTTAATTCAGTGTTATTTTTAGTTATTTGTGAGATGTACTATTTACGAGTGAAGATTGTTTCTACATCAATTTTTATTCGTTTTCATTTAAGTATAAAAATTATAAAAGTATAATTAAGTATAAAAGCACAGCTATCATGTGCAATGCTTTGTGGGAGTGGATGATTCGTGTTTCTGTAGTAAATGCACCTTGTCTGATTGGTCCATTTCTCTTTAGGATTATGAGTATTGTAGTTCTACTCTAATTTGGCAAGAAGACCATTTTTACATCTTGGAAGATTTATACTGTATATTACTGCTACAAATTAATTGTTAATAAATCTTTCTGTGAAGAACCTGAATGAAGCCTTTCAGAGAGTTACGGTAAAACACTTGTATAGTAGGAATCATATCTTATCATTCTATTCAGTCTGTGACTCCACTAAATGCTTTAGCAGGAATCTGTGAAATAATTCAATTCAATGGAGACGACCTCACTCAACCTCACTGAGATGACGAAACAGGTACTTTTCATACCGATTTTGATCCTAGATGTAATTTAGTGAGCTAATCAGACTCAACATACCACTGTCCCTTTATTTAGGTGAAAGCCATCTGGTGGATAAATCTATGGGCTTTTCTCTGTATAGGAAAATCCCTGTTACAGAAACAAGACTAAGCAAACACTCCCTCAGAGCATGATGAAACACAATATTAAGATTAGGAGAATTATATGCCAATTTTTCCACTTTTTTTTTTTTGTTTCCACCCATTTATGCCCAGTGCTGCCCATGCGTCTGGCCTTTATTGCTGGGCAATGTGATGATAAACTATTGTAAACCCACCTGACAACAGCCAAACTGTTCCAATTTGAGAAATATAAAGTTCAGCAGACGTTAGCCATCTGGTGGATGAATTCTACTTTTTCCACAAAACTAGGAGGAAACTGCAGCATTCTTGGATTAAAGTTAAGCAAAAGTTCATTTAAAAGTTAATTGAAGGCAGCACTGTATTTTCTACAGTTAAAAGCACTTCGTTTTAACTCTAGTCAAGTGAGTAGTACTTTTAAAAGATATGTGTAAATCATGCTCTATCTAACCAGACTGTGTTGGCACATTGGCTGTTTTTATTTTTTACTTCACAGAGGCTGTTTTTTGAGTTTGTTTTCCAGTAGAGTTGAGTGAGTTTAAAGCGTTTGGGAATTGACCGGAAGTGTATCCAAGTAACCAAATTGCTCCCTTGTGTAGGGCAGGAGCCACTGTCCAGTCAAGTTTGAAGTTAGCAGTAGGATATTACCAAATTTGCATGATGAAGAAAATAAATAGGAACGCTCTAAATCTAATCTCTAATCAGTAGAAAGAGTCAACAGTTTGCATTGTACAAAGGAAGTTTCGACAGTAAAAGAATTTACAACAGTTATTTTGATTAGCACAGCGGGTGATAGACCTCAGCCTTAGGGTGATATTTACCACTTTAACATGATGGATGCAATGCGGCATTACCTGTTCTCAGGGTGTAGACAGAAAACGGTCTGCTTTACTCCATTTATGTTTCACTATGATGTCAGGGTGAAACTTCACAGCAACTGACTCTCATTCAGAGACCATGTGTGTACAATTATTACACTTCCTCTGCTTATATACAGTGGCCCCAAAAAGTATCTGGACACACTTTAAATGTATGAATTTAATTGCATTTGATAACAAAATTGGCAAAGTGGTAGAATATTAAGTGGCATTTGCAAATTATGTTAAACCATTCACTTTTCTGAAAATTAGTTAAATGGTCATATTTTTAGTAGATGTATGTTTGAGAGAATGTTACCAGAACAACCTTCATTATTATATTTAATTCCTTTTTATCCGTGTTTGTCACTGCCTGACATTTGAATATATATTTCATAACAAAATTTTAACACGCCTACAATATTTCAACTAGATGACAGCATTCAGTGATATTGTATAAAAGGCGTTTACGTGAATTGTGTTGCACTTTGATGGGTAAGTCATTAGCTTTAAAAGGTGATTCTTTTCTGGCATTGAATGATGAAGGGGGTGTAAGACAAACATGCCACGGGCTCAGTGAGAAGATTTAAAAGAGTACGAGTTTGACAGTCAGCTGTAAACACGTTGAATACGAATGTAGAGTTATCACGGCATCGTAAATCTTCTATTCTACGTCTTTGATTTGTTTGCGGAGGTTATCCTCTCGTCTGTTTGCGTTGGGCTCGCACAGTCACACTCTTTTTGTCTCCGAAAATGCTTAGAAGAGAAAATGTGCTCTAAATTGTATTTACAAAGAGAGTGTCATGTTAAAGGAGTCATATGATGCTTTTTTAAAAGATCATTATTTGGTGTATTTGGTGTAACAGAATATGTTGACATGCTTTAATGTTCAAAAAACACATTATTTTTCAAATACTGTACATTATTGTAGGTCCTCTATGCCCCGCCTCTCTCAAACGCTTCGTTTTCTACAAAGTCCCTCCTTCCGACAAGCGCAGTCTGCTCTGATTGGCCAGCTGACCCAGTGCATTGTGATTGGCCGAACACCGCAAGCACTCGTCGGAAATGTAACGCCCCTTACCATAATCGCGAGCTTCAGCTTTCAAAATAAATGTAAAGACAGTAAATGTCACATTTGGGCCGCATTATGCAAATATTCCCACATAGTGACCTAGATATGTGGGGGCGTGTTAGAACGAGCCGTTTTAGGGGGGCGTGGCAGAGTCTTAACTTTGATAAAGAATATCTCTTTGGGTTTGAGACTTTAGTCTTTGCAACTTCAGGGATCTTATCTATGCACAATCAGTTTGTAACACTCCAAAGTGAAAGAAAAACTTGAAATCGCATCATATGACCCTTTTAAAACATGAAAATACACTCCTTAGATTTGCTGTCGGGCGGCATCATGAAAGACTGGGACCCAGGGTGCCTATCACACATTGGTCAGGCTGAATTGTGGGTGTTTGAAGCAGACAGCCCACCCTGTCCCATTGCTAACACATCACAGGACACATTTCCAGCTGTTTTGAGCTAGCTCTATTGTAAGCATCTGACGAAAAATCCAGTAAAGCTCTTCTTCCCGTCAATTGGGAAATGTTTAGATCTATGGTATGAGAGTGAGGTCATAGTTTGGGGACACTTTAGGAAAACTGGCTTCGCTGAAGATGTTTTAATTCACCACATGCTACAATTCATACAGGTAATACCTGCCAATACTGTAACACTACAACATATGTATTGCTGCAGTGATATACACAGTATATATATATATATATATATATATATATATATATATATATAAGGGGTCAGAAAGACAATGGCCCTTCCAGGAGCAAGTTTGGACACCCGTGATATATATTTTAAAACCACTGGAACGCCATCTTGACCAATCACCATTCAGGTGTCAATAGGAATCCTCTCGATCTGGAATTTTGTGGGCGGTTGAACGATTTAACAACAGGTTCACACAACTTTCTCACAAATTCACCACACTAGCTATGCTTCCATCCACCCATTTTTAAGCGCATTTTGGGATATTGCATGAAAACAAATGTGAAAGTGCGCATACATTCTAAAAATGTGCTCAACTGTGTCGGATACATTTTTTATCCAATGAGAAAACACTCCATAAAACCATGAAGTATGATGGAAACTCATTTACAGAATAACTTCCTCAATGTGCATCAAAAAAGTCATGTGATTTTGTGCGATGGGACAGCGTAACTGGACCAACCAGTGGACCAAACTCGCTGCACAGAATCTGAAATGTTGTTTTGGTCATTCTGAAATGCCTGAGCCAAAGTCTGTCGTCAGAGTGGTTCAGTATGTCTGTCTCCGAAAGCAAAATAAAACATTGCCACGTTTATTGCATTTCATTTGCATGCTCTGAGGTGCAAGTAATTTATTATATACAATAAAAGACCCACAGTGGCTTCTCCTACAGCAAATTAAATTTTTCTTAATGATACTTGGCGCCAGTTTATCAGGAAGTGACAATTTTGTTCTCGTTGTCTTGCTGGATGGAAACGGTGCATCATTTGCATATGTACATTCGATTAAAAAAAAGTTAAAATCGCAACTTTGAATGGAAACAGTTATTAACAGAAAGGGACTACATGCATTGCTACACTATTGACAATAGACCTGCAAAATTCTGCTAGTTTGACTGCACCTTAAATACAAAAAAAAAACATACTTAGACTTATTTTAAATATTTTCAAAGCAAAAAAAATCAAGGGGTATCCAGACCTGCTCCTGGAGGGCCTGCAGATTTGAGCTCCATCCTGTCCCAACACACCAGCCTGGAAGTTTCTAGTAATCTGGAAGACCTTGATTAGCTGGTTCAGGTGTACTTAATTAGAACTGGAGCTAAACTCTGCAGGACAGTGGCCCTCTGGGAGCAGGATCTGTCCTCCCCTTAAAAATAAGAGCTTGGCCGTTTTACTTCACTATCTGCATACATCCTGCAGACCTTCTCTTAAAATGTTTAAACTAAGAATGTTGCCATATGGCCAAAAAGTAAATCTGGGTTTGGGAATATTTTTCAGATTTATGATGATGTGCTCCCGAACGCACCTGCATGGAGCCTCTAAGGTGAGATTCATCTCTCTGTCAGCAGGCATTTCAAACAGCACGGCTCCTAAAACAAAACTCCCTCAGTGAACTGGTGTTGTTTTATCTGCTACTAGAACACGCATTACACAAACATCTTACTGTACATGCAGTATTGTGGAAGTAGGGATATTAGTTTTTCCCTTGTAGAGGAGCTACAATACAGCATTTTAATGATAATACAAACAAAGATACTGTATACAATTAAATAAATTACCCTTAAATGAATCATAGGACAAATCAGAAATGATTAACCAGTTCAAACTTTCCTCTTATCGGGGATAGTTGGAATTGGGGTAGACCAAAAAGAAGAGGCCAAGGGACTGTCAGTGGTGCAGCTTGAGCTCAAGGCATGATTGTAGTATGTGGCGTTTTTCTGCAGAAAGGTCCAAACTGGCACAGGTTATCCGTGATCAGGCAAAAAGTGGGGCATATGTGAAAGTGCGTGAGGTACTGGTAGTGGCTGTTATTAGTGAAGTTGGGCTTCCCAAGGATTGAAAATCAAGGCTGGGCCTCCGTGTTGGGCTCCTTGTCATAGATGTAGCTGCCAACGCCACCAGTGTTTACACCTAGAAATCCAGGAGAGTGGATCAGACTGGGTTAATAACCAATTTAACGGAAACTGATTTAACTTGGACATATCAGGTTTTCAGTATTCATTATGATATAAAGAAAGCAGAAGAATATATAAAAGAAAAGTTCAGTGTGGCAAACGAAGAACTGCTCATTTGAAACGATGTCAGATTATTTTCTGAAAATTAAGCAATGGCTCCATCTAGAGTTGAAAACTCTCACAGTACCTTTTGGGCCGAAGAGGACAGCATAACATGGTTTATGGCAGTAGGGCTGACCATCGTGCTGCAACACACAAAAACACCTTTTAGGATAAATTCATGCATTTAGAAATAGAAATGTTTGAAAACTGAATACATTTGAATATTTTTCCAATACCTTTTCATGTTTTAAGACCTGCACATCAACTACAAAATATTGCATTCATACATATACAGTGTGCCAAGTTAACATGTTATTTCTTTGGCTTCTACAGTGGTAATGTTCTTTTTGTGCAAATTAATTATCACATTAAGTCATACTGAGATTTCAGTTTTATTTTGATTAACTGTACTTACTCCCAAAGGAAATGTTCATATAAACCTATGAATCATATTTTAAGACTTAATTTGCAGCAAATTGATTTATTACCTATTAACATTTTTTAATGACCCATAGATGCCCTGCGGTTTCTTCAAGATTTCTAATGTAAAAAAGTATTCTTGATTAACTTCTTTTACATGGACAGAATTATTGAAAGAATTATGGTAGCCTTTGTGCTCCTATTAGCAACTTCATTTTCCTCTCACCTCTGCGTGGCTGCCAGCTGCCAGGGTCTTACTACATCTCTCACAACGCAGGCATGGACGATGCCAGTCCTTCCCCAGTGAAGTCACCTTCTCAGCTGCCATAAGTAAGTAACAGGACATGTCATTATGCTGCCACCATTTCCTATCATTAAAACCCAAGCCACAGTATGAAATGTTGTTAGGACAGAGAGAAGCATACCAAAATAGACCTTCTTGTTGCATCTGGGACACAAGTTGGCTTCCCCAGAGAAGGTAGTGATGTTTCCAGCTGAAATGAGAGATGCATGCACTTCACGATCCAAATAAACTCTGTGCAATTTGTCATATGTCTTATTGCAAAACATTTAGAATACAATGATTTGTAGCTAAAGGAAGATGCACACAACCTACAACTTTTATATTGTGGCATTAATTGCACACTCAGCCTGTTCAGATAAGAACAAGTCAGTTGCTGCTGATCTCTGCTGCTGTTTGTACCTTTAGATGGTGGTCTTGAAGATGCCGGGACCCATTTCTCCTGAGGTTTGGGTGCAGAGTCCACGGTGGATGCAGGTGGGGAAGGGTTGGTGGGAGCCTCATACACATATGAGCCTGCACCCCCAATGTTCACACCTACATGATAAACAAGGTTTCATGAAAATATCTCTTCATCATACAACATTCGTATTAAGAAATGTTTGATATGACTAATTACATTTGTTCCTTCATTAAAATTAGTTAATGCATTCGGTATCATGAACTAGCAATACTTTTACGACATTTATCTATCAAATTTCATGTTAATCTCTGCAGATACCAATACATTTTAACCATGTACATACAGCGATTTCTTTCTCAAAACAAGAATGTTCCTAATGCCCAGCAGAGGGCACTATTTAATTTCATGACAACAATGATTTAACTATTTACTCTTGCTATATGTACAAGAGTGCAAAATCTCTTAAATCATATCAATAATTCCATAACCCAGTATGTTGTATATATGGTAAATGGGCAGAGATTAGAAGAGTTCCATGTCACATGACTTCAATCTGAAATGCTGAAATGCTCAATCTGAAAAGTGTTTAATCTCATCTCACCTTTTGGCCCAAAGAGGGCAGCATAGCATGGCTTGTGGCAGTATGGTTTCCCATCATGCTGTGAGGATGTAAAACAGAAGAAAAAACAGGGTCATTCCAGGCTTATTTTTCATCAAGACTCTACAAGTGAATGAGTGTGCATTTGCTGGTGTAAATTTGCAATTTAATCTGCTGCTTGTAGACCATCTTAAATGTCTAAATGCCACAGACAGTGGTTATCTTGGCGTCCACTCCCTGATAACACTTAAAGCAGTTACCAGGACACAGTCTATGTTGATGGAAAAGGACACCCAAAGTGTGCCTTGAGTGTGTCTGCATGGAGGACGGAACATATTTCAATGGCAGTTGCTCCCAGAGCCCTTTGGTCAGGGCCATGGCGGGAAAAGGTTGCCATGGGAACCGTCAGATGGCAGCTGTGTGACCGTTACAGCTGCGCGGGAGAGGATAAAGGAACGGAAGGGGCAGAGAACAGTGGCCTCATGCCAGTACAAAAGTATGCACGGGGAAAAACTGTGTAATGAGCCCCACATTCCAACAAAGACTAGCAGACACCTTCCCGCCTCGATTGTAATGACCGGAAAACGTGATGTTGTAAGATGTCAGTACTTCTAAAAAAGGCAAAAAAGCTACACTCGTTGACTACAGAGTACTTCCATGAAGCGCTTTACTGCAGCGCAACTCAACCAAATGCATCTTATATGAGATAAATAATATATACACGATATATATAACCGGCTGAAATGTTTTGAAATCACTTGTACCCTACCTGAAAAAATCCAGTCTTTCACTCTGCCTGTGTCAGTTTGAGTCTTGTTAAAGTTTTAAACCCTTGCCACCAAGATGCTCCTCTGTCGGTCACGGATTATGAAAAGTGAATCTTAAATCTATAGGGGTGGGTGGATTTATTCATGCACGTTAAAATATTTATTTGAATCTTCTTACTTTTCAGATTCTTATTTACAGCATTATTTTAATACGCTGTATATTAACTTATTGGGAGAAAACTAGTAGTTCTATCTATGTGAGTTTAGACATTTGAGCACCCCCATATAGCCAAAATGGCATGTTCATAACACCCCGCGAATATCCGACTGTGAGATTGGTAGTCGAATCAGGCTCCTCCTATCGAAGCATCAAATCTTCGACTATTCGGGGTCACCCCTAGTCAAGATCCTATAGAAGAGTCGGAAATGTGTGGTCAAGGAAATCTACTTGCTATGCTATAAAGCTTCTCAAAGATTAAGGGTGTGTTCACACTTTTCATGTTTGGTTTGATTAAAACGAACTCTGGTGTGATTGCTCTGTTAGTGCAGTTCATTTGAGTAAGTGTGAATACTGCCATGCAAACCCTGGTGCGCACCAAACAAATGGACCGAGACCGCTAAAAAGATGGGTCTTGGTTCACATCCAAACGAACTCTGGTGTGGTTCAAATTGAATATGAATGCAACATGGACCAAATACTTCTAAACAAACCGAAAACAGGATGTAATGGTAATGGTAAGATGTGATGCTATGAGACATGATTTGATGGTACGGAATGAGCAGTGCATCCAAAACAAAATGAGCAGAGGGCAAACATAGAGCAATGAGAAGGTAGTGCAGCGCCACTTTAAGTCGAATACACCTATTGTTTGGAGTGTTCGTAAGCTCCATAACGAAATATACGTCATTCAACCAGGTTGTGAACGTATCACTATGCCTTAAGTTTCGGTATCTTTAGCTTTACTATCAAAAATGCCAGTGTGAACGCTAAGTGGACCAGGACCAAATGTATTGTTTTCTTTTTTTGGTCCAGACCAAACGAACCAAGAGAACCGAACTACAAGTGTGAATGCATCCTAAATGAACCTTACAAAGGTACCAAATCAAATGACTGGTTCTTTTGTGGAACTGCTAACTAAAGCAAGTCTTGACAGTTCGGTCACCCAATAGAAACAGAAACCTTTAGTACCTGAAGGTGCTTAAGATTACTCTGACAGCATTTTAATCACTGGAGGTCGTTAAATTGCTATATTGTTAGTTAGTTTGCTGGCAGGCATTCATACTTGACTGCAATATCCAACTGTATTGGGCAACAGATCACGCAAGCTTAACTATCATTGGCATATGGTTTTCAGTGGTCTCGGAGGTTCATGTCACTTCAGCTCACCCACTTCTGTGTACTTTTTTGTGGCAAATCGTTGTCAGTTGCATACCCTTGACTTCTGGAAATTGCAAATCAAAATCAGATCTTGTTTTTTGATAAATCTCTTGACATATTGTGTGATATGCATCAGACAGATGGTGAAAAGTCTGTGGGTGTGATGTCTAAGCCAGATACAAAGCTTAGTCCATCAGCTCCAATTACATGTCTCACTGGTCATATAGAGCAGCGCACCAGCCCACACTTTTCCCAGAGCCTCTCACATATTCTGGTAACTGAATCCAAACTCTCTCCATTCTGCCTCTACTTAACATGGCTATTCCCATAAACCCTCTCGCTTTCCCCTGCTAGAATCCAAGGAGCACACTAAGGGATTATCATCTTATCCACAGGGTGAGTTTCTTGTTCGATCAATGGTCTTGAAGAAAAACTTACACACATGTATTACCCATCTTCACTTTACCCCATCCTTGTTCCTGTACCGTGTAAGACCCAACAGAAATCTCCCCATAGCAACCTGACCCACATCCAGATTTAGGCTGATGTGAGCAGTGAAGATGTTAATATGCTTAAAAAGAGATTACAGAGAGAATTCCTTCTATTTGTGACTCTCTTCAGTAAATGCAACACTCACAACGCAGGCGTGACGTGTTTACTACTCTTATCCTTGTGGAATACAGGCCTAAGGCAACATGATGACTGATGATGACGATTCCTCTGGCTCTAAAACATCACTGCCCTGTCCTTTGCCCTCTACTGTCATTCCGATCTAGACGCAGTCATCACTGTGTGATGTAATAGGATGCTGGAAAGGTCGTGGAGAATTTCATTTGGCTTGCAGTCATGCACACAGGAACATTCGGGATGTACAAAGCAGGCCAGCTAGCTTTCAACAAATCACTGAAGACGAGCATCATGAGATACGATTACACACAGCTATCCAAAAGAGATAAGGAGGGAAAATGCTTGTTGCAACATCCTGTAGATTTTGAGACATTCAGTTTGCTTTTGTATTTTCATGATTGCATCATTTTTACCCCTTAAATTGTGTTTATGTCATGCTAGCTCCCCACACACATAATGCCACGTGACAGGCTTCAGTCCTGGTTCTGGACTCTTCAAATAGACCACTGATCCTCTGATGGAAACGCACAGCGTCACAAAGTCAATACTCAGCTGTAGGAGTTTGAGTTTCCCCAGCTAGACTGCAGAGAGGTAGTGTGAGATCTCTGACTTACTCACCTCAGCATGGCCACCCGCGGTGAGGGTCTTACTGCAGCGCTCACACTTCAAACAGAACTTGTGCCAATCCTTCCCCAGTGATGACACTTTCTCAGCTGGGAGATGAGAAAGAGAGAGAGAAAGATTGATTTTTACACTTTTTCATTAAAAAAATGTAAGTCTATCCATGAAAAATCCTGCTGCCCCAATACTAAGATATTGTCAGTGGTTGCCAAGTCCTTGAGACTGGTAGAGCATTGATGGGTGCTCACTAGGGTATTGAGACATTGCTATTGGATATGTCACCTCACAATTTGAGGTTTAATTCATGTCCTTAGCACAAATGGTTAAAACTTAGGGTTAAATGCTTGTTCAAATCTCAAACTGAGTAACAATAACAACAATACTTGCCTTAGTGAAAAAAAAGAGTAAAATATTATACATGTAATCCATATGTGGTCATAATTTGTGTGCAACCTCATATAGGTGTTATATTAAAATGGAATAGAGTATTTAGCATGATTTGCTTTGGTCTTTATGATAGACTATGGTTGCATCTGAACATGCATACTTCCCTACTGTATAGTAGGCAAAAACAGTATGTGAAAAGAGCAGCATTCCCTAATTCACAGTATTCATAAAACAGCAGGCAAAAAAGTACCTAGATGACCTACTACTTCCAATGAGATTTTGAAGTTAGCATCCAATGGACAATTTACTACCTCATGAGGGCAAAGAAGAGAATTGGCAGTGAAAAAAGTCGCTGGTAGGTCACAAAACAATGACAGCATGACAAATATCTGCATTCATAGTACACACATTCATACAATACACAGTAGGACTCACTTTTTCAATGGTCTACTCAAAGAGTATGCCATTTCAGACACATTCAATGTCATATTGTGATGATAATGTGTTGCTGCCCATAGTGGACCTGCCCATAACCACACCCCAGAATCTCTTATCCTCTAAACGTGGGTAGGTTTTTTACTATAGTGTATAAGAATTTAGATGTTACTTTTATGCTGTGCGTTTCCCTTCTACTCATATCTTGATGACTGCAGCCCCTGATAAGTTATGAATGTGCCATGGAAACTTCCTGTCTGAGAATCCAAGATCCTAAAAGAACTAAAGTATGTAGTGCATTTCCTCAGGAGGTTAAAGCAAAGAGCCTCTCCCTGTCGTGAATCGTAAGCGAGAGTCTCCACACAGCATTATTAATGGTGGATTTGCATAATTTTCAGATCCAGCAAGCTTCATGTTTTGAGTATGTGTGCTGGTCTGGGCATTTTCATTCCGATAATCAATGTGACATAATATTACATCAAATCAATGAAAAGCACTGACCCCATTGTGAGGGGTCACAGCGGTTCATTCCATAGCTGAGATTTGTTGACATAAAACACAAGGAAATGCAGTGGTGGGGCTAATTAGAACCGGACAGCTAAGTGACGACATAAACGGTACAGAGACCCACTGCTCCATTTCCCCTCCTGTCCCGTTTCTTCAGGAGGGTCCTGGGAGGCTTCCCCAGACCTAATATTACTCTTTCCATTTATATATCTTGCTCTCAAGACAATACATAAGGCAGGACTGCTGGGACAGCTCTCTCAATTCAGAGGAAACACCTTCGCTTATCAAAACAGGGCACAATCAGCTAGAGAGAACAATCCATTTCCTTCTGCTCTCCCCTACTTCCTAGCTTTCCCGCCTGGAGAAGTACAGTATTGTTTTTGTTCTGTCAGTTTTGCAGCCCTCTTAGTCGGTCTCTCGGGGGGTCTAGGTCAGTACAGAAGAGATCAGTTTCACCATCAGAGAAGGAGATTTTATACTGCTAAAGACTCCTATTCCACTGAGATACACAAGTATACTCACACACGGAGGCGTAGCAACAATTTAAAATGTGTGGGCATGAATGTTTAAAAAGTATGATAATCTCTGGGACAAATGTTGAAACAGTTGGTATCTTTACATTTTCTAAAGAAAATGAGAGTTAAACTTGCCTGTGCAATACTTGCCGCCACACTGCAAGGGTGCTGTTAGTGGTTGCCAGGCATTGCAGGGCGGTGTAGTTTTAAGTGCATTGCAATGTGGTTACTGGGGTTTTCTAAATGGTTGTTTACTGGCACAAGTCAAAAGAGTCCACTCTGAGGTTCTGGTCTCTGTAAATTTTAGGTCCCTCCTTGAATCTGAGGGATTTTTTCACAACTTATTTAACATTAGATAAACATCTTTAATTTGCCTAGAAAAGTGCACAACTCTCTTTAAACAGATAAAAGTTTTTTATTTATTTATTTATTTATTTATTTTTTAAGTTATTGGCTTTTTTTCGGCAAAGGTCTGCGAGCCATAACACGAAATCGAACCCAGCCCAGATGCATGATTTGAGGAATCATTTATGCATAGCACGATAAGGAGACATAATACAATCTCATGCTAAAGGGGTCATATGATGTTGCTAAAAAGAACATTATTTTGTGTATTTGGTGTAATGAAATGTGTTAATGCTGTTTAAGGTTCAAAAAACACATTATTTTCCACATACTGTACATTATTGTTTCTCCTCTATGCTCCGCCTTTCTGAAACACGTCGATTTTTACAAAGCTCATCGTTCTAAAAAGCAAGGTGTGTTGTGATTGGCCAGCTATCCAGTGCGTTGTGATTGGCCGAATACCTCAAGCATGTGACGGAAATGTTATGCCCCTTACTATACTGTGATGCCGTGTCCCTGAGCGACAAGACAAAACCAATAAAACCCATTATAAACTAGGCATTTGTTGCATCCAGTGGGGACATAATTACAGATTATAATGACTTATACTGTCTTTTTACGCATTGCGTTGCATCGCGCCGCGTAAGCATTAAACCATGTCTGCATTTGTGATCGGAGAAATGACAAACAACAAGCCCTACTCTACATTGCCCAAAAAACTCGCTTTAAATATATAAAATATAAAAACTCTTTAAATATAAAAAACGTACTTACGAGTCAGAACAGCCGACATTGTAGTTTCCCAGGATCAGGAAACGGTCCTCCATAAAATGTGGTGCACACATCTGAATATTTGGGTTGAACTGTTCTGGAACAGTGTTGTAAATACAACTTAACCACTGATTTCTAGTCGTGTCCTCTTTTGGAAGGCCAAACAAAGTATTTTCGCTTTTACAACGAAACACACAGCATCTTCACAACATGGCGGCGGCAGCAAAAATAAAGTTACGCCTTCTTTCTTTGCGTGAACATTTGGGCAGCGTTATGCAAATCTTCCCACATCGTGACGTAGTCATGGGGGCGTGTTTAAACGAGGCGTTTTAGGGGGGCGTGGACGAGTTTTAACTTTTATAAAGAATATCTCTTTGGGTTTGAGACTTTAGTCTTTGCAACTTTAGGGATCTTATCTATTCACAACCAGCTTGTATCACTCCAAAGAGAAAGGAAAACTTGAAATCACATCATATGACCCCTTTAATCTTGAGTACCTATAGAGTAGTATTGCATCCTTCATATCACCGAAGAGTCTTTAGTTTTAGCAGATTTATAAAAGACAGACACAGCTTTAGGCTTCTCTTAGAAAACAAGCTCTTGGGAGGCGTATCGTGGGCAAAGATAAAGAAACACGAGCATGCGAAGATTTGTGTAGTGATCGTCTGCAAGCTGTGACATCGACATAAATAAAACAGGAACAAAAAACTTTATTGAACTAAATTTTATATAATTTGTTTATAAAAAATTTGTCAACGAAATGCCAGGAACAAACAAACACACTTGCACAACTCTGTTGCTGCCCCGGAGAAACAAACTGCATCCACTGTTCTCTTAAGGCTAGGTTCTTTGGGAAGTTGAACAAAGTTATCTTTCCCTCACAACCAAAAACACACTTCTTTGGTGACTGTTGATTTTGTGATTTAAAAACAAAACGACAAATCCTTCTCAGGCAAGTCCTGTGCAGCGCTGCAGACAACTGTCGTAACCCAAATGAACCACATTGACGGGCGTGCTCCCGCTCTGTCGGATACAAGGAATTCCTTATATCAGGAATTGTCCATATAAGGAATTACTCCCTTTATGATGTCATGAAGGGCCATACTCGAAAAAAAAAAGAAAAACTTTCCAAAACTTTTATACGAACCCTGAAGGAGTGTATTTGGCACAGAAAAACTCCATCAAACAACCAACTTCTTTTTTTTTTAATTTTTTTTTTTACTTTGGTCATGTTTAGCATGAGAATCCAAATCTTTAGCAGTGTAAATAAGTCAGAATGCATGAACTAGCTTTAGACCTCCCCTTTAAAGATAAAAAAAGAGAAATAGTTATGTACTATAAATGTAACCCTATTACTAACACAGGCATCATATCCAAATTAATTCTAGGCTCACACTGGAGAGACATAGAGATCCAGACAGTATAAATCACTGGTTTTCCACCAGGAGGCTAATCCAAGATAAGTGAGATTTCACAGTCAATGGCCCAACTGGGTATAAAGAGAGAGTATCTCTGCAGGGAAGATGTCAATGCCAATGACTACTACACAACGGTAAGTGTGTGTACGTGGTGGTTGACGAAGTGCAGATAAACAGAGTTGCCATTAAAAGGGCTTCTGTTTTTGTACAAGAGGTTGCTGGGGAGCCGTTTCAGTTATTGGTGTAGTTTTGCGTGGGCGGAGGGAATCGCTAATCGCTCATCAAGCTGAATAGACCCCTGGACGACCTCCAGTCACACTCTAACACACATTCTTTTACTATGGCCAAAGGAAATCAGTGTCTTGGGTGGTATATTTACAAGAAGCTTTGTCCGCAGACAAAACTGCAAGCCTGGTTTCTGCTTTCCAATAGAAACGGTGCGACAACAGTGATATCCTAACAGCACTGTCATCTCGTTCGTCCCTAAGGGAATCCATTCGAACGGTGAGGGAAGACACGGGAGACCAGAGAGGGCTTCATTAAAGAGTCAGGTTACCTTGGATGCGAGGCGTAGATGCATGAGAGCTGTAATGGACGGCTGTGTAAGACTATACGAGAGGTTGCAGTACCTCCCAATGTCCGGCTCTATTGAGCACACGCAGTGCAATATGTACACCTGATCGCTGATAAGCTTCTTAGTGCTTTGTTTTGAGCTGCAGAGGTAATCTCTTTAGTCCTGCTGGTACTGTCTGTAGAGGTAACATCTCCTGTCAGCCATAAGATTTTGTGTTTTCCCTCAGTTTACCCCACAATTAAATCAGATGATAACACCTCAAACACCAGGTCAACTGATCCATGAACAACACAGAGGTTTGTTTAATGAGTTTTGGCTGGCGTGCAAAGGGAGAGTAAACGAAACCCTCAGCACCTTCACACGAATGAGCTTGTGCCATCTCAGCAGAACAGATGCAGGTTTGGATGTGGGCTAATGGAGCTGCACTGTGCAGTCAGCTCTCATTTCGAAAGCAAATCTGTCACAACAACTCTCTCTACCAAACAAGAGTCATTTGAGATTTAATGAAGTCAACATTACCAAGCAAGATTTATCAACCTGATATGTAAATAAGTCTCTCTGTAAACATGTCATGCTCAATATCCTGGGGTTGTTCCAGAATAGAAGAGGCTCTCAAAGAGTCTTACTCTGCCAAAAAAAAATAAATCAAGTCGTGAGAGAGAGAGAGATGCATCAACATCGATCTCTGTTTAATCATTCTTATTAAGTTTGTCTAGGCACAACAAATGCATCTATCTCTCTGCAACATGGGGACACTGCATTTCTATTTGTTCAAGTGTTTTTCTTTAGACAGCGAGGATTTTTATTTTTGATACCACTGTATAATTGACCCTTCCCTTCCTTGTAACCAAGGGGGAAGCTTCACCCACTTGGTTTCTATTGCAAATTCAGACAAGCTTTATGGAACATTCCTATCGCAAGAAAGCTGTAAGATGAACTGTAATAATATATCCTCTCTGGCAACATTACATCACTATTATAGGGGCAGATGTGGCATAATGGTTAGAAAGTCAGAATTGTAACCTGAAGGTCCTGGGTTTGATTCTCAGTCCTGGCAGGAAATGTAGGTGGGGGAGTGAATGAACAGTGCAGTTGAGTAAGGCACCTAACCCCCAATTGCTCCCCGGGCTTCCCACAGCTTTGTGTGTGTGTTTTAGGCCACAGTTATAGTTTGCCCTTTGTTATTGATATGGAAGTTCACAGGAAGTGATAGAGCAGAGGGGAACGGAACCGGGAAAAGATTGAATGCAGGGACTTGAACAAGAGTGGCCAAAGTGCTATTGTGCGATATGTTGGAGCACTGCCCACAAGGCTATGGCTTCAGTAAATAACGTTTTTTTTAAGGTGAGACTTAGCAAAGGGTCAATAAGGTAGGTTTAAGCGAGGTCAGTACAAAGCTGTATTCAAAAGTGGAAGATTTATCCACTTTATTTTTAATGTAAGAGTGCCTTGTTGAAAAAAAACAGCATATGCTGAAGCATGGCTGTTGGTTTAAGATGGTTCTTAGCTGGTCATGTGCTGGTCCTAAGCAACTAGCTCCTGCTCAGGACCAGCTTAGGACCAGCACATGACCAGCTAAGGACCATCTTAAACCAGCAGTCATGCTTCAAAACATACCTAACCAGCATATTCTGGATTTTTCAACAGGGTGTACATGGCCATTTTTAACTTAAATGTGCAAGGCTTCTGGTGTCAACCCCAACCAGTTATTTTAGCTGTACAAAAAACAGTTTGCTATGCTTCTTGATATTACTATCATATTATTTTATTACTGTAAACTGTAATCATAAACACTTTGGTTTCTAGTGCAAATAGTTTTACAGTTTACTGTACATTGTTATTCTTTTTAGTTATTTACCTATAATGGCTAATGAATCAGAAGTCTCACACATTCACAGGAAATACCTTACAACAGCGTTGAAAAATAAGGTGGATAAGGAGGCCCTACAAATGTGCGGCCCCTAAAAGTTGACATGAAACTACATTTGTAACCCTTTAACTGTCGGCAAGGTTAAATCACCTAGTAGCCTAAACAATGCCTAAATGGCCGTCCGGCTATTGATTAACATTATTTCCTGGCTTTTGGTTTAATTTCAGAGTTGTGCAAGATGAAACACTGTGTAGACCAACCTTTGTTTGCATAATATATAAGACCAGGAATGTTTATTTAGAAAGTAAATAGGGCCATTTTTCATGAAATGAAATCTGATGCTTAGTCCTGCACTAATGAGAAAAATAAATTGATAAGGAAGGTCTGTTATATGCTGATCCTGCCTGAGATGTAATCACAAATAAACAGCGCTAGGCCTCAACAATATTTACACAGCTGAACACCCTATAGGCTCCACAGCAGGAATGCACTCTAAAACCTACTCCATCATCCTCAGCAGAGACTTTCAGTGTGTTAAAATAGATTTTTTATAAAACTTAAAACTCTAAAAAAGTATAAACAAACAAGTACTAATTGGTTGGCACTGGCTTGACATTAACTCTGTACATGGTTTGAAGAACCTGCCATGCAAGTCCCGAACAGAGATCAGGACTCAAAAGACTGAGATGTAATCACAAATAAACAGCGCTAGGCCTCAACAATATTTACACAGCTGAACACCCTATAGGCTCCACAGCAGGAATGCACTCTAAAACCTACTCCATCATCCTCAGCAGAGACTTTCAGTGTGTTAAAATAGATTTTTTTATAAAACTTAAAACTCTAAAAAAGTATAAACAAACAAGTACTAACTGGTTGGCACTGGCTTGACATTAACTCTGTACATGGTTTGAAGAACCTGCCATGCAAGTCCCGAACAGAGATCAGGACTCAAAAGATGGGCAAAATGACATGTGTTATATATCTGTCCACTCAATGTGGTCGCACACATGGAAATAAATTTGAAAGGCAGGGACAGATTTGCTTCCACTTCAACAGCCATTAATGTGGACCCATCTGTTCAGAGCACTACTATTATACTGTACTCTATCCTGACTGTGTCCCCTCATACTGCAAAAGCAACATGCACGCCATCTGGGACCAACATGGTGCTTCGCTTCGAGTCACTGATTACAGCCTGACCCGCTAGCCCTGCACCTGAGGGCCTTCAGGCCTTAGCCAAACATATACGATCACACACAGAGATAAAACGAGGTAAACTGTAGCTCAAATGTACACAAAATCATTACATGCCCTTCCTGGCTCCAGTAAGCAGGTATATGATTGTTGTGGTTAGTTCCCATGATCCTCAGCTTTTTTAGCTATAAATAGTACACATGCTGTTCTCAAATCGTGTTCTGTAGCTCTGTTTAATGACCCTACTCTTCTATGATGGCAAACAGTGCCTTTCTTTCAGACCCTGCCCATAGCCATCAACTCCTGAGTGGCAGTTCCTTCTCCAAACAAATCTCAAATAGGCGTCTGATTGTGAGCTTGGTTTTCCAATTTGCAGCGGCTTGTGAATTTCCTTACAGTAGTGCGGAAATGCTGGGTATGGTTTGGGCCCTCGCTGCACAGATGTGGCCCTGCTCATGCAAGGCACGGCAAGATGTCTGTCCCTTCGCAGTTTCCTCTTGATATAAATTAGGCAACCTCGTGATTTTCAGTTGTCTGGCTTGAATGAGAGCTACATGTGCCTGTGTGCTACTGCAGTGCCCATGGCTGTCAGTACAAATCAATGCTGCCTCGTGGAGCTCAGCCTCAATCAGCTTCCCTGCAGCCAATATGAAACTCTACTGGTCCTCACATTTCAGTGGTTGGGTGAATATCATGAAATCTATTATGAACAGGCTGGATCACATTGCATTACAAAATCAAAAGAAAGAAATTGCTGCTGTAATGTAAGATGTTTTGCATTACAACACTTTCCTGACAATTAAGCACATTTTCTTTTCCAATTCTAATTATAGTAATGCCTCAAAATATTCATTACTGTATCTTAAAAACTAGCATTTATGTAAAATATATAATACATCTATAATTTGTAATTTCAGTGTAGTTTACTTTTAAACTATACATTTTGTGAAATTCAACCAGTTAAAATTCAGAATTTTTATTTAAAAAGATGGGGTGATTTATGAACATTCCAGAGAGGAGAAAATACACACAGCATTAAATTCTCCTTGATGTGTCTCCAGGTAGAGCAAATTTAATGGAGGCAAATTATGCATGTGTGCAGGCCTTCGGGTAGGTCGAATTAGAATAATGTCAGTTTAAAGGCTAGTCCCATAAAACACAAGTAATTACATGATGACTTAGGTCTTTTTTTCTTGCTAACCTTGCAACAAGCGCAAAAAAACCCCCAACATCTTGTAACTATGGTTGAGGTTCATGCCTGGCAGGAATCCTGACAGACAAGGCAAACGGCCCCCAATTCTGACTCCCAGGATTATGCAATGCCCTTAAACAGTAGACAAAAATACAAGAAGTGGCATTATATAACCGATTCTGCACATTAAAACAGCTTGTGAGGCAGCCATGTGGAAAAAACAGGGTTTTAATGGGTATAAGCAGTAAAAGTAAATCTGAAACAGTGAGAGATGGGGACAGAAAGAGAAAAAATGAAAAGTGAGGGGTGGTATTTGTCTGCCTGTATCTGAAACCAAAGGATGACATAATAGACATGCCCTCTCACATTTCGATGTGACTGGCATCTAAGAAAGAAAGCATTCCTAACTTCTATTCAAGAGTGAGCACAGGCCTTGAAGGGAGAACAGTGAAAAAGAGAAAAGATGAAGGAAAGTGAAAGAAGCAGATTCTTTGTTTTGTCAGATTCTCTCTCGTCAGTGAGATTTGATACGATGCAAGTGCGCTCTGTCTGCCATTAATAGGGACAGGTTTTCTATCACATACATTTTTTACATTTGTTTACTTACAATGCTGCCTTTGTTTTTTAGGCATAAATGAATTGCTTCCAAAGGTTTGTCAGTTTAAAGGCTAGTCCCATAAAACACAAGTAATTACATGATGACTTAGGTCTTTTTTTCTTGCTAACCTTGCAACAAGCGCAAAAAAACCCCCAACATCTTGTAACTATGGTCGAGGTTCATGCCTGGCAGGAATCCTGACAGACAAGGCAAACGGCCCCCAATTCTGACTCCCAGGATTATGCAATGCCCTTAAACAGTAGACAAAAATACAAGAAGTGGCATTATATAACCGATTCTGCACATTAAAACAGCTTGTGAGGCAGCCATGTGGAAAAACAGGGTTTTAATGGGTATAAGCAGTAAAAGTAAATCTGAAACAGTGAGAGATGGGGACAGAAAGAGAAAAAATTAAAAGTGAGGGGTGGTATGGACAACTCCCCATTAAACCAACGGTTTGTCTGCCTGTATCTGAAACCAAAGGATGACATAATAGACATGCCCTCTCACATTTCGATGTGACTGGCATCTAAGAAAGAAAGCATTCCTAACTTCTATTCAAGAGTGAGCACGGGCCTTGAAGGGAGAACAGTGAAAAAGAGAAAAGATGAAGGAAAGTGAAAGAAGCAGATTCTTTGTTTTGTCAGATTCTCTCTCGTCAGTGAGATTTGATACGATGCAAGTGCGCTCTGTCTGCCATTAATAGGGACAGGTTTTCTATCACATACATTTTTTACATTTGTTTACTTACAATGCTGCCTTTGTTTTTTAGGCATAAATGAATTGCTTCCAAAGGTTGTCTTCAAATGTGAAAGTGGACACAATGCCGATAATATTTTTCAGAGTATAGACTCTCAAATTTGGATAGCCCACCCATTTTGAATTGAAGTATGAAAAATGGTAAAGTACTGATTCAATGCGTCACCTTTGAATGTGAGAAATGAAGCTTTTACGCTTGCTCTTGTGTAAGAAAGCCACAGCATCTGCTAACAGCTGTTCAATAAACGAATAAAAGGTTCAACCGAAAGTTTGAAAAGTTTCCTCTCAATACAGTGGCTTACCACTTGAAACAGGAAAGGAATTTACAGGAACACATGCACTAACTCCCACAAACTCAATTTGGAAATACCATCTGGAACAGCTGGTTTTGCAACCAAACCAGATTGTTTTTTTATTTAATATGTTACATTTAATATTGAATATAAACTAGGAATGCAAATTAATATTAATAGATAAATAAAAATTAACAATGAAATAATAAACAATAATATCAATATTATTCATGATTATTTCGATTATTATTTAATAAAGCCTTATTGCTGGTTTCTGCTCATTCATGTCTAGACTGTGGATCTGGATACAGCATTCACCATCAACCTCAAATATTCCACTTGGTGACATTTCCATATTTAGAGGAAACACACTTTGAGGACCAAAAGAGGAGAACCGCACCCCTGCTCTTCCACAGCTGCATGGAATGCGTCTTGGCTTCAACGTGAGTCTAATAAAAGCACAGTCACCCACATCCATCTCGACCAACTCCCTCATGACATAAACCGAGGTCTTGGGTGAAACCCTGAATTGTCCTTTCTTCTGCCCTATGGCATCATGGACCATAAGACTGTCTGTGACGTCAGAAACATCAGAGACGTTCCTCTCTTGCGCCCCAATAAAATCAAAATGCAGCAAGCATTTTGTCTGTCTCCATCAAAACCAGCCATCATGTCTTATTTAGACTTCAAAACCTGTATGTTTTAAAGCAAAATTGCTATTTTTGATGTTATATGAGTGATTTTGCATATTATTAAGCCTGTGAACTAAATGGAAAAATGTATAAATTTTGTCGTCCTATGTGAAATCTAGATCCTGAAGCATAACCAGCTGAAAAACAGCCAAGCTAGAGAACTTTCTGCCCACCTACTAGACACATAGCCATGAAAAGAGCTGCGCTTGCTTTTATATAACAGCACCTCGCTCACTACATCAATTTAAAACCACCCGACAGCTTTATTGGTCGTGTTTTATGGCTGTTCGGTTGACACACAGATTAATACAACATAAATAAGAGCTGAATAATCATCTCAGTTTCCACCACAAAGGCTCTGATGCACTGATGAATAACCTTATAAATATGAGAGCAGGGATGATAAGGTCAAGTGGCAGAGAGGCTATTCAACTGTTTAATGGATTGAGAGGTATATATTGAGCAGATAGCAATGCTGTTGGCCTGAAAATGGATATAAATGAAAATAAGAGGTCCTATGATCTTTCAGCTCCCAAAACATCCACACCAAGAGCCACATGCTGTATTATTTAAGAAAACATCTAAGCCTATAAAAGCAAAGTAAAGCAACTTTCAAGCTTTCATTTTAGTGGTTATAAAAATAGCCCCTCATCTGGTCATGTTAAAAAAGAAGAGAAAGGTGATTGTAAGATGTAGACAGGACTTAGATACAACTGTTCATTATTAATGTTACAGAAGTGGGCAATAACATTTTCTGAATATAAACTGGCTGTCATTGCACTCAGCAGTCTGAAAGTAAAAAGCTGGCATTCAAAGTTTATCTTTGCATATTTATTTCTATCTCTGGTACTTTCCACAAATACAGTACAAAATAGGGCAAAAAAGGCTTTCCCCCCTCTTTTCTTAAATGGTCAGGGACTACATTTTATATGCATCATCATATGTCTAAAAACCATGATTTGTGAGATTTTGCACAAAACATTTACATCAAACATAGATGTCAAAATTAAATCGACAGAACTTATAAATTAAAGAATTTATAAAGAAATATAAAGGATAAATAATATATTTGAAATAGTTTCATATATAAAACAGCATTTATAATATTAATAAATAAAAACAAATAAAATATAAGATGATAATTAAACATAACTTTGGAACAACGAACTGATATTTAAAAAAAAAATCACAAAGAAAAACACGGAATTTGTCCCTCTAAGCACTGCAAAAGTCCCGTATTCATGGGATGCACCGCATCTTTTCGTTAGCAAGTTGAAAAATAATTTTGGGGAGTTTTGAAAGAGGTGAGTGCGCTAGAAAGTAGAAGTGAATTCCTGAAAGCGGTGAAGTGAGTAATTATCCGCAGACACATTTATTTTACAATCGATGCAAAACTCTCAAATCCGTTTTATCAACACCTGTGTAAACAAACCATCGCTTTCCGCGATTATACACATCGTGGAAGTCATTTATCATATCAAAATATAACGGTGAATGTATTTTTAATAGAGGTTCAGAATTAAACCGAGAAGTAAACACAAACTTACCAAAATAAACAGTCTTTTCGCATTTAGGGCACTTTGAAGCCATCGTCTCTGGAAGTGGATCCTCTCACTCAGCGTCAGGTTTGTCTTCCACGCGCGCAAGTTGACCAATGGCTTGAGAGCGGGAGCGCATCCACTGAAAGCGCCGCGCTGGATTTGCATAGCCCCGCCCTCTCCCACAGGTCTGTCTGAGCGCTGCGCTTTTCTCTTCTCTCATTGGTCAGGCTAACGGTCAGTCATCAAGCGGGCGGGGGCTCCTGTCTGCCACTGGCTCTTCCTTTTTACATCCTTCAGCGGGAATGTGAAAGGCTTCCAACAAAGGTTCCTTTCACTTCTCATGAATAGGGATTCTTCAGCACTTGCCAGACCGTTACTAGTGGAAATCAGAGGGAGAAAGATATTGGCAAGTCCCAGTCATGCTCACAACACTTCTCTTTTTGTTTGGGGTTGAGGTCACTGTATGGCAGTGTTATGTTTTTGACTAGTTTGTCCCTTACATCAGTGTTCCACACACCCAAAAATGTCTGTCACCCATGTCTTTTTTTTTAGATTCAGGTCTTTGCCAGCTCTTACAGGCTTTTGCCTTGACCATGTGTCTACGTCATTTCTCTCTCAAACTGATCAGTCAGCAGAGCAGATGTCCACCTTTTCCTGACTCTACACACACTCCTTTGACCGTTACACGCAACCAAGTCCTGTTGTCTCCCATAAATCTCCAAATTGCTTAGTCGACTAGTCAAACAGAACCCCGACTAGTACTGTTGTAAAAAAAAGTGCCTCTTGATACCTATGTGAATATTGACTCGCACTCTACCTATAGCTGATTTTAGTGAGAGGAATGTGAATCTTGCAGCGTCCAGTTTATTCAAGTTCATTTGTGTGTCAGTGTTACAGCGTCAGTAAGTTTGCTGTATTAGCACATTTGCACAGCTGCAGTGCAGGGATTTGCTGTGTTGGCTTGGCGGGACGAAACCTTAACGCTTGTTGTGGAGTAATGTTTTTAAATGACTAAAAGGTGGAAAATTACAACAATTATAGCATTTTAAAACTCTAATGCAGTGGCACTCGTATACCCGTATACAATGTTAATTTTGGGAGCAATTTTGCTCAAAACCTCTCAAAGAATCCTTTGCAGGCAATGACTGCCTTAAGTCTGGAACTCATGGACACCACCAGAGACTGGGTTTCTTCCTTTGTGATGCTTTGCCAGGCCTTTGCTGCAGCTGACTTCAGTTGTTGTCTGTTTGTGGGTCTTTCTGCCTTTAGTTTTGTCTTCAGTAAGTGAAATGCATGCTCAATCGGGTTGAAATCAGGAGATTGACTTGGCCATTGCAGAATATTCCACTTTTTTACCTTCAAAAACTCCTGGGTCGTTTTTTTGCTGTATGTTTTGGGTCATTGTCCACTTGTACTATGAAGCGCCGTCCAATCAACTTTGCTCCATTTGACTGAATCTGGGCAGAGAGTATATCCCTATACACTTCAGAATTCATCCGGCTGCTTCTGTCTTCTGACACGTCTTCACTAAATACCAGTAACCCAGTGCCACTGGAAGCCATGCATGCTCATGCCATCACACTGCTCCACCATGTTTATGTTTCACAGATTATGTTGTATGTTTTGGATCATGAGCTGTTCTTCCCGTCATTCTGGTACAGGTTGATCTTAGTTTCACCCATCCAAAGAATGCTTTTCCAGAAGTGGTCTGGCTTTTTTAGATGTCTAATCTGGCCTTGTTTGCACCTTGTGGTGAACCCTCTGTATTTGCTCTGGTGAAGTCTTCTCTTGATTGTAGACTTTGACAGAGACACATCTACTGTACTTCCTAGTGTTCTTCTCTTGGCTGGATGTTGTGAAAGGGTTTTTCTTTACCATGAAGAGGATCCTCCGATCATCCACCACTGTTGTCCTCCGTGGACGTCCATGCCTTTTATGTTGCTGAGCTCACCAGTGCATTCTTTTTTTCTCAGAATGTACCAAACTGTTGATTTGGCCGCTCTGAATGTTCCTGCTATCTCTCTGATGGATTTGTTTTGACCGCATGATGTGGGTTCACAGCAACAGCTTCCAAATGTAAATGGCACACTTAGAATCAACTCCAGAACTTTGACCTGCTTAATTGATGTAGAAATATTGAAGGAATAGTCCACGTCTGTCCATGAAAGAGCTTTTGAGTCAATTGTCCAATTACTTGAAAAAGGGGGGAGGTACATATTAAAGAGCTTGTATTTCTTAACCTTTCCTCCAATTTTGATGTGAATACCCTCAAATTAAAGATCAGAGTGTGCACTTTACGCCCATATTCATTATATAACTGTAACTTGAATATGTTTTGGTCAGCAGCTAAAATATAAAACATTTTGCCTGTGTCTAAATATGGACCTGACAGTATAAGTGAGAATGGGGTTAGTTGTCAAAGCATTTGTCACATATTTATTTATGTATTTTAAATGTAAGAATTTCATTACTAGTTGGCCAGATAATGGTTTAATATTTTTGTTTGTTTTACATTTTTGTTGTCATAATTTTTATTTGTTTCATAATTTTTACTTACATTTTTGCTGTTAAAATAAAAGCTATTGTATTATGGCAGGTTTCCATTGTGACAACTTACCCCATATTGTGTGACAACATGCCCTGCCATGTAATCAGTAAACAATATTCCCCCCCACCCCCCCGGAAAATAACAGTGAAAATATTTAGTACTTTTGTAGGCAAGGTTTATGTGCAGAAATTGCTTTTTAAAAACTAACCTGAGAATTATTCCCTAAAGTAAATAGTGTGACAACTAGCCCCGGCCTCCTCCTACACTATGTTTGGAATTTCTATTTCAAATTAATGCAAATAAATTTTAATTCAAATAAATGTTAAACATTCTATTTTGTCAAATAAGCCTGAAATAAATGTCGCGTTTCAACAAAAATAATAAGCAGCACAACTGTTTTCAACAGTGATAGTAATCAGAAATGTTTCTTCATGCGCCGTTGCGCTTCGGGTGTCCCGAGTTCGAGTCCCGGCTTGTGGACTTTTCCCGATCCCGTACCCCCTCTCTCTCCCACTTCACATTCTGTATAAAATTTCTCTCCTGTCTTAATGAAGGCAAAAACAAACAAACAAAAACAAAAAAAGCGTATTGGATCATGTGACACTGAAAAATTGACTAATAGCTGCTGAAAATTCAGCTTTGCAATCAGAGAAATTAAATTTTTTTAAATATATTAGAATATAACTTTTTTTTTTATTTTTTTTTTATTGTATTAATACTTTACAACAGTGCTGTTTTTACTGTATTTTTGATCACACAGTTGCAGCCTTGGTGAAAAATATTAAAAAATATTATTGACCCCAAACTATTGAAAGTGTGTATACATTTTCAGATTACTTTCACCTCAAGCCTGTGCAAATCCATTGAGACAAGTGGTGAACAGGTGCCTAAGGCCCTTTGCCGTCCATAAATACCCATTCTTCCATTCACACCCGTTTTCCGTGGGATGGATTCAGAGGCACGTTTCCCCAAAGTAAGTGTGTAGCCTTCAGTGCATACTCCACCCAAACACCCACACCACCCTTCAAACACACCCAAAACCAGCCTGACTCTTCACACACGTGCTGTCGTGATTCATGTGGGAACATCTGCATTATTAAATGCTTGTTAAAAATAATAGCAGCAGATTTTCAAGACATAATCTAGGTGTGGTGAAGTATTTAGACTCTTAATTAGGAGATTAGTATGTTTTCCTTTCAAAATAATAAAATTAAACTAGATTTATTATACTACATGATACTACAGTTGTTAATAGTTGCTATGCGGTTGCTGTTAACTAAAACATTTGATTTTTAATCAAAATAAACCTGAATTAAAATAAAATATAAATATAACATGAAAAACATATAAACAAAATATTTTAAATGTTATCATGGCAACTATCTGAAATAAGTTTAAGTTGATAATAAATTTCAGTACTAACTGAAATAGAAATTGTAAATTAAAATATTTTCCAAAACTAATAACAATGACAAAAGTACATTACAAAATCATAAAAACCGAGAAATTAAAACTATCCTAAATATGAATATATTAAAATATTAAAAATAAATGTTAAGTTTTCACAAAAATAATAAGCAGCACAACTGTTTTCAACATTGATAATATTCAGAAATGTTTCTTGAGCACCAAATCAGCATATTATGATTTCTGAAGAATCATGTAATGGCAGCTAAAAATTCATTTGGCCACTTTGCCATCACAGCAATTTACATTTTAAAACATTAGAATATATAAAAAATATATTTTAAATTGTATTTATACTTTACAATATCACTGTTTTTACTGTTTTTTTTATCACATAATTGCAGCACTGAAGAAAAATATTTATAAATATTTTTAAATGTTATCTTGGCAACTAACTGAAATAAGTTTAATTTGATAATAAGTTTCAGTACTAACTGAAATAGAAATAAATTAAACCATTTTCCAAAACTAATAAAAATGACAAAAGTACATTGCAAAATCACAAAAAGTAAAATGAAAACTGAAATAAATTAAAAATGAAAACTAAGTATTAACAAAAACTATAAATAATACTAAACACTTTCTCAGTGTTTCAGGGTGTTACTTTGCAGTTACTAAGGTATTCTGGCAAGAGCCCACCAAGTATTCTTGATCCTATAACCTGCTGAAAATCCCAATTAAACCTACAAAAGCTGTTTTCTGGTCTTACGTGGTTTAAGCTAGTCTCCTCTTCTGCAACATACGCTAAAAAAAGTGCCCCAACTCCCCTAAAACCAGCCAGCAGATTGGCCAAAAAACAATCTGTTGGTTTTAGGCCAACCTAAGCTGGTTTAAGATCATTTTGTTCAGCAGGGTGTAAGTCTTTGCTCCTTAATTTGGTGCCACACAAATACAACTAATAAAAGATTTATATTTGAAACAGCAGAAATGAAATATATTCTGAGGGTAATGCCAGGAATCCAGTCGCATAAGTGTACCCAGTCATGTAGCTATTATTGCATATGCAAATATGAATGAGAATCCAGATGTACTGAAGCAGAACTGGTCTATTATTGTATTAAAGTGGTTCTGGATATTATTAACTGCAAGAGACTGAAGGAGAGCGGTTGGTATCAGACCTCTTTAAGGGTGTCTACAGTTAAAGACGGCAGTCTGGGAAACAACAGTAGGTGTCTGTGGTGACCGATAAGGCAGACAAGGCACAGACTCCATATTATCTCTAATTAGTCTCTAAGCGACTCAAGCAAACTTTACAGGTCAGAAGCAGGAGCTGGAGAAGAACTCCGAGTGGCCTTAACATGCTACAATTACATAAATGGCATTGCTGCAGAGGTCCTTTGTCATACTTCAAGTTTCTGAAAATGGACTCTGAGGAATGTCAAAAATCATCCCTTGGTATTTGTCTTGATTCTCCGCCTAAGACAACAGTGAATGACCTCGTCCTCCACTCTCAGCACACTCTCTGAGACTGTAGTGATGGGAAGATGTACTCAGCTTTCCAGCAGTCCTCCTCTGGGAGTTTCCTCCTCTCTGGAGTATCTTTGTTTTATCTAATCAGAGCTACTTTATTTAGCTGGTTTGCTTGCACATTGTTCATGTCTTTGTCGAATAATTGTTTGTCTAAGTTCAAGCGGAAAATGAATGCTTTCTGTCACTTGAACGGGTGATGTAACCACATGAAGTCACAGGAGAAGAGTGAGGGAAATCTCACGTGGATTTAAAGCTTATTTTGATGGTCTAAAGCACTCTCTTGTACTTGACAGGAAAATACAAGTTGTTAATCTGCTGATTACATAAGGAGGGAAATTTTGAAGGATGTTTTGGTTATAATGGTTTGGTTTGAATTTGTGTTGTGGATATTACTGGAAATAGGCAGTTCCTATTCATCTGATTGTAATTCACCTACTTAGTTAGTGACTTCTCCATTAAATGGGTTACTAAGTTAGCAGTACATCTTGGATAGTAAACAATACACCAGTGTATAGTACTGTGCTTATTCCTGCAGTTATTTTTATACCCATATACTGTATATATAAATTACATTTAGAAGTGAATAGGAACACCCAGTGGAAAATAAAAAAACAACAATAATAATAATTAAAAAAATGTATTTTACTTCATTAAAATGCATTTTATATTTTTATTAAATTTCTTTTAAAATAAAAAAAAAATAAAGCATTTTTACCTATGATTGGTCTGCCACTATATATGGTGCTGCACTTAAAGGCTGTTATAAACCATTGCACGTTCATAATGTGAAGTATTTTTTATAAAATAAAATAAAATAACAATTTTGGGCCCACTGTTGTAAAACAAAGTATGCTTGCTCTATCTTTTTATTTATTTATTTTTAGCCATGACTTTTAACTTGGGTTAAAATGTCTAAATACTTTTTGGATCCAGTGCATTAAATTGTATCTCTATGAAAACTGTATAGGTTTTTACCCCACACATATTCTTTCAAAAATAAAATGCCTAAAATGACAATCTTGGGAAACTCATTCTAGCAACTACTAGTTCTATTTTTTTCCTTTTTACCATGTCAGACTTTGTCTAAAAGCTTCCTGCAGAGATAACTAAGAATAATATTGCTTTTTACAGTTGATACAACTTTTGTTTCTTTTTTTTCCTCATAGATATGAGATCACTTCCACAATGTTTCAAACTGAACCTGTCCAGAGACATACTTTGTCAAAACAGCATGTGAACGTCCACACAAGAATCCCGAAACTTGACTTATTCAAACCAAATAGAGCAATAACAGATCCATTCCTCAAACACACAGTCGCCAGAGGCGCATTTGTCTCCCTGGCACAGGACAAACACTTAGTGTACAGTCTTCAGGTTTGGGTCAAAAAAGTACATCACAATTCACATTTGTAATGTTGCCTTTGAAGTATATAACACAGTTGTATAAACAGACCTTCGTTGTAAAAAAAGTACCAGTTTTACTTTGAAAAGCGAAAATTTTTAAACCACAACAGTTTTTGCTCTGTGTGAAAGCAGTTTCATGCTCTAAAATACACAAAATAAAAAATACAATTAAAGTATAAAAAAGATGATTGTGAGATTTTATACATTGCAATGTGAGGTATAAAGTCATTTTTATTTTTAGTTATTTGTTTTACTCTCAACACTTTCATAGTACACATTGGGATACATAAAAGTATTTCTTTCAAACTGTAAAATGTTTGTGAACTAAATAAAGCAAGTGATTTTCCCTGCAGTATAATTTGTGTGCTCAAAATGAAGGTTACGATCTACACGCTTATAATTTTGCCTGGCGCAGAATGAAGGGTTTTGCAGAATTCAAGGAACGAGTTCAGTTTTAAGAAGGAAGCTGTGATTGATTTAAAGGTCATGTGAACAAGTAGGCTGTCATTTACATCATTATATAACAAACCACAACCACAGTGATTGTAAATGACAAGATTTACAATTTGTACATGCGTATATATGCGCATACATGTGAGTTCATGCATGTACCGTATAAAAATGATGCATAAAATGGTCCATTCCTGTTAAACTGACAGTCTTGCCTGGGGAAAAGCATCACTCATAGCCCTTTACTGCCCTACTTTTATTCAGATATTGCTGTATATCATGCAAAGCGGGGAAATGCACTGACACATGCGCATTTGTTCCAAAAAATTGATGTACATATTATACTTTTGCAAGCAATGCTGTACATCCGTGTGCTTGGAGCCAGTGACCCAGCCTCGCGGTCTCTGGGGTCAGCTGCTGCTTTTTTCCCCAAGATTTTTGGCATTCGGATGACTCCGCTGTTCTCTTGCCAACTGTCCATGGCTTGTAGAACAGATAGCATGCTAAAACACGGACAGCTGGCCTCTTGTAGGGCCTCGCGCCCTTGATGCCTGGCGCTTTGTGGTTTTGGAGTAATTCTCCAGCAGGGCAGGGCAGATGGAGACCGTGTTCATGCCAATCCACAGCAGCTGAGAGTTTGAAAATCCTATCACTTCTGGCTAGAGAAGAGTATAGTTTTTTCTCTTTCTTTCATTCACTTTGTTATTGCATTCTCTTTTTGTGTCTCTGCACCCCTGTAAACTTTCTTGTTAAGGCCTGTGCTTTTAGCTGGTTTATCTTCATTCTATGCTGCATTTAAAGTCAACATGAAAGGGTATTCGCATTTTGCTTTCATGTGTGATTTTATTTGTAGGATAAATGTAGGCCAAGACTGATTTGATCAATTACAAACTGATTGAATTGTGAAATGGAGGGGTTCGGTAAAAAAAAAAAAAATCAGAAGGCTTTGTGATGTTTGTGTGTGGAAAAAGAATGTCATTTAAATTTTTTATTTATGTTTATCAGTGTTTCTTCAGCTTGATTTTTTATTGAAACAGATTTCAACTATTTCTGTAAATAATAAATGTATTTATATAAAAAAGTAATGGAAACCTTATGCAGTGCATTTATAATGTACATTACTTTTAAAAATTTTGGGGCATAAAAGTATTTTATGCTCACCATGTCACACTCCTGTGGACTGTTGAGTGTGGTTTCTCCCTCTGTGTCCTTATTTGGTTGTTCCTGTTCTCGTTATTAGTTAATTACCTCATTGTGCTCACCTGTCTGCCCCTCGTTATCTGCCCTATATCTTTTCCTGTCTCTTGTATTCAAGTTTGTCGGTTATTGTGAATGTTACTGTGAATGTTGATGTCTACCCTGTCTGGATTTCCTGTTGTCAAGTCATTAAATGTTATTAAATGTTATTGATTTCGTCATCTTCGTCGTCCTGCCTGCTCTCTTGAACACCCTGCCCGTGACAGAATAACCGACCCAAAAAACAGTTTAACTTCCGTGTTCTCCTCAGTGTTTTTCTTTCCGTTGTGTTTACCCCATGGATCCCTTCATTCGCCCGGAATTCCTCCTCCTCCTGCTGGAGCAGGAAGGCAAGACTCTCGAGGACTATACCAGACTGTTCCTGTTGGTCGCTAACATCACCAGCAATCTGGATGACGCGTTTCTATGAGGCAAGTCTGAACGGTCATCCGAAGATGGTCCTCGGGAGGAATCTGCTGCCTTCGTGGAGTGGACGCTGGCGAGAAAGGGTCGGCACTCACCATCGGCCCCGTGGATGATCTCGCCGGATCCATTTCGGACCCAGAGCCCAGCCCACCATCTCCCCACGGTACGGAGCATCAGCCTGAGCCCACCGATGACGGAGAGCCATTTCCCGCTGCGATCCGCGAGCCAGAGCGAAGCCAAGCGACTGAGCGGAGGATCGCCTCGGATGTTGAGCCCAACCCGTCAGACCAGGTGCGAGAGCCGGTGAGAGTGCCCACCACGAGGGAGCAAGACGTGGACGGTGTGAGCGCGGAGAGGTGCTCCGCCCCCTGCATCATGGCTTAGGGTGAGCTGACTATGGCGGGACAAAAGGGCCAGAATATGGAGGTAATTCCGTGTGAAAACGAGGAGGAGAGACCTCGGAATCCTCCGTTTAGCCCAGGAAGGGCTCCCGATCCTCTGTCGAGCCTAGGAATGGCTCCCAATCCCCTGTCGAGCCTCGGAATGGCTCCTGATCCCCCGGTAAGCCCAGGAAGGGCTCCTGATCCCCAGTTCCGCCCAGGAAGGGCTCCAGCCCAAGAGCTATCTCCAGTGCCCGCTCCTCAAAAATGCCTGCCCTCCCACCCGCTCCAACCTCCTCCACCGCTGTCAGCTGGCAACCCCTCTGCTCGCCCTCAGCCCACCATCATTGCGGCGCAAGCCCCGCGGGACTGCCATCCTCCAGCGTCGCCATGGTCGGAGTCTCCCTCACCTCCACCTCCAACCTCTGAAGCCGGGACTCCGCCTCGGTCTGTAGACCCAGTGGCTCCACCTCGGCTCCTAGCTCCCTCGCCTCCACCATCACCCATCGATCCATCAGCTCCACCGGGCTCCCTCATCCCTCCGGCTCCGCCTTGGTCGAGCGTTGACCCGTCATCGCCTCTGGACTCCTCTCCTCTGGCTGCGCCTCGTCACTCTGTCCTACCGGCTCCGTTGGGCTCCTTCCTCCCGCCAGCTCCACCTTGGTCCTCAGTCGCTCCGGCTCCGCCATGGATCTCTGGATCTCCGCCTCCGCTTCGGTCGCCAGAGCCCTCAGCTCCACCCTGGCCCCCCAGATCCTCGGCATCCCCTTGGCTCGTTGGCTCTCTGTCTCCGCCTTGGGCTCCTCCTACACCTGCTCCGCCGCCTTTGGTCGGCCCCCTGGAGTCGGCAGCCATCCCTCCTCCATGGCTCCTCCCACCGTCGGCTCCACCGTGGGCCGCTGTTATGGCTGTGGCCTGGGTCCTGCTGAGCTCCTTCTGCTCCGGGTCCCTCCGGTCTCCTCCCTGGCTCCTCCCTCCTTCGTTGCCACCCTGGTCTCGGGCCGGCCTCCTCCCGGATATCCGTCCTTCGCCGGAGCCTCCACCTGTCATGTCTGCCTGCCAGCCCTTTGCCTTCCTCTGTCTCCATCCCACATCCACTGGAAACTTAAAAAAAAATGTTGCGCACAGCGCCACGCGAAACGACGTCGCGCGCACTCAAAGCGAACTTGCGGACGCTCGAGTATAAATCAGCCTTGAGCGTGTGTGCGTTAGATACAGTGAAGACAGCACGTTAGTTTAGAACTCTTCTCATTTTTTTCTTTATTGTAGAGAATGTGTTAATTTGTGCAATGATAACCTACCAGCAATGTAAAAAATTTTTTTTTACATATTAGAATGAGTACATTACAATATAAATTTATTAGAACAAGTGCATTATTATTTATGGGCTTAAAAACAAAATGCAAACAATCAGAATATTGTACCTGGTGGGGACTGCACAATGTAAACATGAAACATATGCCATTACCTATATTGTACTGTGGTACAGTTATGGAGGCCCTTCATAATGCCGAGAGCAGCTGCCTGCTCTGCCAATAGTTAGAAATGGCACTATAGTAAGCAGTGTTTAATAAACAGCTGTTTTTCTAAATTCTGCTGAGGTGAAATTCAGTGCAGTCATGTATCGTGATACGTATCGTATTGTGGGCTCTGTATCGTGATACGTATCGTATCGTGACTTTGCTGGTGATACACAGCCCTAGTCTCTTGTATTCGAGTTTGTCGGTTATTGTGAATGTTACTGTGAATGTTGATGTCTACCCTGTCTGGATTTCCTGTTGTCAAGTCATTAAATGATATTGGTTTCGTCATCTTCGTCATCCTGCCTGCTCTCTTGATCACCCTGCCCGTGACACACCAAGGCTGCATTTATTTGATCAAAAATACAGTAAAAACTGTAATATTGTAAAATATTATTGCAATTTTAAATAATTGTTTTTTATTTTATTATATTTTAAAATGCAACTTATTCCTGGGATGGATTTTTAGCAGTCTTCAGTGTCACATGATCCTTCAGAAATCACTCTAATATGATGATTTTCTGCTCAAGAACAATTTCTGTTGGTCTTCTTAATATTTTTGTGGAAACCATGATATATATTTTCAGGATTCTCTTAAAGTTCAAAAGAACAGCATTTATTTGAAATGGAAAGTCTTTACTGTCATGTTTGATAAATGTAGTGCATCCTTGCTGAAGAAAAGTATACATTTCTTGTTAAGATTTTCTGTGTAGATGTTATTATTTTACCTTTGTTGCACTTAAAATATGAAAATTCATCATAAATATATAAAGTATTTGCTTATATAAAACCATAATAATGTAAACAGAGGATAAAATCATTTTAATTCTTATTTTATGAAAATTGATTTCCATTTATTCTGTTGTTTAAAATTATAGCTGTTTTGATTAATATGAAGATAACACAGGAAAATCTAAGTAAATACCATTTGTGAGTCATTTCTAATGAAGCTGTAACTTTGTCAAATTATGCAAAAAGTGTGAAGATTTGATTCCTATCGTATTAAATAGCTATGTTAGCAAGGCCAATTCATTTCTAAAATATTGATACTGATATTTCCACCACGGAATGTTATCATTTGAGATGTAATGGAAATGTGTTTGGAATTTTTATGACTTTCAGATAAGAAGATGAATTTTTCCTCCACCAAAAAGGAATTCCCAGGACTGATAAAAAATTTCAGTGACAAATGTGTTTTGTGAAAAACAGTAAAGCGTAAATTTCATTTAGCCATTTTTATGATGCTATTCGTACAGCCAAAATGAAATGCGGTATTTCTTTCTCTCTTTTGTTTGCCTTTATCTAATTCTACTTATATGGACTTTAAGTGATTTCGGCAAGAAACAGTGGAGAAATAGAATCAAGAAATGTTGGTTTCAGAGCACTAGGCCATGGCTTCTTATAGAGCACACTATGATTGTGCACACATGAAAGCCACAAACATGTGCACACTTACCACATCTCCACCACACAATTTTCTCTTCTAATCTAATATGCCACAACACAGAGAACAGGAAAAGGAAAACGATAGTTCTGAAAAGAAAAGCTTTGTAGCACACAATGCATGAGATGAGGTCACAGGTTGCTGTGACAAAATATCTGTCATCAGGCCCAAATCTAATCTCCTGATGTGCTGTGAAAGAAGCGAGATGAGCCAATTAATTGAGTGTCATTTCCCCTGTCAGCTGTGTCTGTGCTGCTGTGTTCTGAGGACTCACATTGTACACTTTGTTCTGTAGCGAGCAAGTGTGGACAAAGACATGTGATTAAAGATGGTTTACTCGCGCCCCCTGCTGATCAGCAGCAGAATGTGCATCTACATACAGCAGACATGCAGAAATCGCAAACAATCCTTTTGTGATATAAGAAAGCTGAAGCAATTTCTTAAATGCAAACGGCATCGTTCCTGCTTTGTAGTTTAAGACAAGATATACTTTCTAATGCAAAATATAAAGTATATTGCTGCCATCAGGCGACAGTCAGAGTGACACCTCTTTATTTTGAGGCTTACAGTGGGTACGGAAAGTATTCAGACCCCCTTAAATTTTTCACTCTTTGTTATATTGCAGCCATTTGCTAAAATCATTTAAGTTATTTTTTTTCCCTCATTAATGTACACAAATTTTAGATGACATATCTAAGCCAATATTTTTTTACTATGGGTTTGTTGGCTCTACAGATATCACATTTACCCCTAGTCACTAAATATCTGTTCACTGTCAAAATCATTTTAAAATGAATCGAAATCATGTGTTTTTTATATATTAGATGCAAATTAGTGCATATTAAATAAGTGCATAAATCATTTTAATTTGTAATTATAAAAACATATGCCCTCATAATCAAATGATAATCAATTTTAATGGGCACATTTTGCAAACGTTCATTTCTGACATTGCCCTTTCCAGTTATAAGCATTTTATTTATGCACCATGATCCTATGGTCTGTTTATCCTACCTAAATACAGTTATTTTACAATAAAAACAATTACTACCAGTTACCATTACTTTTACTAAAAAATACAATAAAATTATTTCAGATTTTATATTTGTCACTAATCATTTGATAAGACACAAATCAGTACAAAATATTTCAGTACACATCTTTCAGTCTTTAAGATTGAATTGAAAACCAAATTATCAAAAAAAATATATAATCTTGCTACAGCCTAATGCAATATTATATCATTTGCACGAAGATACCAAATGATTAAAGCCTAACAAGACTAATATTTATTAGGTAAAAAAATAAGCAGATTTAATAGTCCGCAACAAGCCACAGACAGATTAGCGGAGAATGTTACTTCTGGCTTGCAAACGAATAGAAAATAATATAAGTGTCATTTCCTGTTTTATTTGCTGCGTGACTTATAAGATGATCAGATGTCTGCTCATTTGATCTGCACAAGTGTTTGTCTGTTTTGATGTTCTGTACCAATAAATCTTGGTGTCCATTACACAAGCACTTCTGTTTCTAGGTCTCGTTCTGTTTCTTTCACCAGCATTTCTGATGGAAAGTCCTATTAGGCCTACACCTGATCCATGCAGAGATTTCATCTGTGTACTCGAGTGCTTGTGTCTATATACAGCAAATCACATGAAACCGATCAGCAACCCCTCCCTCTACGCAGGTGGACCTGGGTTCACAGTCACGTCTGTGGATTGAGGACAGTGGTTATATTTTTTTGTGAACCGTGTTTGGCTGTAATTATAATAAAAAGAACACAAGAAAAGACGGAGCTTGATCGGGCCACACGCTTAATTGATTTCTTCTGTTTCTCTCGCAGTTGCCTGCTGTGCTAGATCAAGGGCCCTGAGAGAAGAACAGCTGGGGCTCTGCCGAGAGCGAGGAAGACCGAGAGACAGAGTACAAGAACCCCCAAACCTTCTACTGCTGGTTAGAGGCTTCTAGTCCTGGGTATAGACAGATTGCAGCAAATTAACATTAGGCTACAACTTCACATGATAACTGCTTCAGCAAACTGAGATTCGTTTGATTGCTTCAGTTTGAAGTCAGGACCCCCAAAAAACACATATTTTTTTTGTATAATCTTTAGGTAGTCATTAAAAACATCTTCACAAGATGACCTTTCCATTAGGCTTTTCACACTTATTAACAAATTAACCCATAGTCAGTTTAAGCCTTGGCTAATGTAATCCTATAGGTATATGTCACATTGTACACACTGAAAGTGGTTGCTACAAATGTTAATGAAATATTATCCAGGGTTAAAGTGGCCTCAACCTGTGATTAATAAAATATAACTCACAGTTAAGCTTAATGTGAAAAGCCTAATAATGACGGTGTTAGATAATAAATATTCTTTGCTTTTGTATAATCTTTAGGTAGTCATTAAAAACATCTTCACAAGATGACCTTTCCATTAGGCTTTTCACACTTATTAACAAATTAACCCATAGTCACTTTAAGCCTTGGCTAATGTAATCCTATAGGTATATATCACATTGTACACATTGAAAGTGGTTGCTACAAATGTTAATGAAATGTTATCCAGGGTTAAAGTGGCCTCAACCTGGGATTAATAAAATATAACTCACAGTTAAGCTTAATGTGAAAAGCCTAATAATGACGGTGTTAGATAATAAATATTCTTTGTAAAGTGAGTTGTTCCGGTGGAATAAGACTGATGAGAAGACCAGCATAAATTTCCACTCTCATCCAAGCTAGTTTATTCTATTGCTGGTTTGGTGTTAGTCTAGCTGTTTGATCAGCTAAACTTGTCTGATGAAGCTGATTGACCAAAGAAGTCTCGCTAGTTAAAATAGTTAAGGGGACTACTGGAGAATAGCATTCAAAACCAACTGGCAACCAACTGATTTTCTCAACATTGAATCCATCATTTATGCCACAATCCCTAGCTGCGTCCAAAATCATACTGTCTGAACAGTTACACTGTAAAATTTACGGTAAAAAAACAGCAGCTGTGGTTGCCGGAATTTTACCGTAAAAAATATGGTAGCAACGTTTTAGGTTTTAACTTAAATTTACAGTTAAATACCGTAATTTCATTAACTGATGTAATGTTAATATATCAACCTATTGAAGTACTGAAATCTGTCTTGTACCTTTGTAATATACTGATAACCACCAAATGCAGGTGGTGATGAGAAAGTCACATGATGAACTAATGCCCATCACAAGCAGCGTGTAAATAATAACATATATAAAAGGTGCACAGTGTCATTCACACAAACACCAAACACCATCACGGTAACACACATGAAACTGAAATAATGCAATAAACATTCATTTAACAACATTAGGTGCAACACACAACCCTAATATACAAAACTGATAAGAAAAAACTAAGAATAAACATAGTTATTTCAACAAAAAAACATCAAATTTGAAATGTAACGCAGGGAATTCTGGGAACGTCAATTTACAGTTATTCACTGTAAATTATGCGGTCTTTTTCACTTCCAAAAACGGCATACTACCGTAAAATTTATGTCCAATACATGTAATGTCCAATACAGTTTTTCACCATATATAGTAGGGGAATTTACCGTTAACCATTTAACAGGTTTTTACTGTAGCATTTTTACAGTCTTTTACCGTTAAATTCATGGTCATTTTTTACAGTGTACTGTATTACTTTGTGACCGTTAAAAAAGTATGTGATATAGTATGAATGTAGGCCTATGAATGAACATTTCTGGCCTCAGATATGCACTTCTTGACCTAAGTATTGGTCATCCAGTTACCTTTTTAATGTATATACCATGAATTTGAACATACTATTCTTTTCATATATTTTTCGCCTTTTATAAGGAATGGAATTCAGGCAATATATGTCTCTAACAATTGGTCGACAAAAAAAGGGATTTTACCGGATTCCTCAATTTAATATTCTTTTCCCAGACAAAGCCTCTACGTATTTAGGAAAGACTATATTTGGCTGGTACAACACAACATGAACTTGGTTTAACCTGAGGAAAAGCTGATCTTTGATTAGAACCGTTACTAGTGAATTTACACAAATGTGACCCTGGACCACAAAACCAGTCTTAAGTCGCATGGGTAGGCTGTATTTGTAGCAATAGCCAACAATACATTGTATGGGTCAAAATTAGCAATTTTTCTTTTATGCCAAAAATGATTAAGATATGAAATATCATGTTCCATGAAGATATTTTGTAAAGTTCCTATCGTAAATATATCAACTTAATTTTTGATTAGTAATATGCATTGCTAATGACTTATTTTGGACAACTTTAAAGGCGATTTTCTCACTATTTAAATTTGTTTGCACCCTCAGATTCCAGATTTTCAAATATATCTGCCAAATATTGTCCTATCAAACCATACATCAATGTGGAAAGCTTATTTGTTCAGCTTTCAGATGATGTATAAACCCTTATGGTTTTGTGGTGGGTCACAAGTTCTATTTCATGAACCTTACACTGAGGAAAACTAATTTGAAAAAGCAAAGCAAATTAATGCAAAGGAAAGCACAAACACCAAAAACAAAAGAATCTAAACAAAAAAAAAATCTAATCTCAGCACCAGAATATTATTTAGACCCAGGATGGGCTCTTTGGGCTCCTAACTCCAACATTGTGGTAGCAACTTTTCACATTTTCTTCTAGTTATTCAAACAAATGTTTCACCACAGAGAAGAGAAGGGTGTCTTTCCTTGTTCTGTTATACTAGTTTATATCTTTGTTTCAAACTCAGTTCGAGAGCAACAGTTGTTTATTTGTTTCATTTCGCCTCTAGTGGGTCCAAAGTAGTACAGCAATGGTTCGGTCATTTGAAGTAGGCGGGGAAACGCGAGTGATGCTGCCCATACAGACCCCTTCCCCTCCCTCTGGCGCTCTCTCCAGCCCCGTGGCCCGAGTCTCTGGATCCCGCTTTGTTTGGAAGGTGTTCCTAAACACGCGGGTGATTCTGAACGCGATCGCTCACACCGCCCCGTGGAACGCGGCTGCAGAAAAATATGTGCACTGTCGCTTTAAGATCCCTTCACTGGTCCGCTTCGTATTGATCAATCCACCATTTTCCAGCGCACAGCACTCAGCGGCGGCGGAGAGAGAAAGCCCTAACGTTACCTGGAGACGCCAGGCAGGACTGGGGCAGTCATGGCAGCCAACATGTACCGGGTCGGAGGTAAGAGATCACGCTTGGTCAAATAAATGTCGTACCGTTTTTTTGTGTGTCGCCCTCGTTCATGCTTTTTCGCAACAAAGCTTAGCAGTTTTGGGTCTGTCCTTCCTCTTTTATTTTTTAAAGTACTGTAGGACTACAGCGAGAGGATGATGATGGTGATAGCGAACAGCGAGATGAAGATTAACAATCTCGTTTCGGGACCCCGAGAATGTTTTTACTATTAACTGGCGCAACGTTTATTGCCGTTAGCATGATGTAGCGCGAGCGAGTGTCATGAGTGTTAGTAACAAGCGGGTAACTCTGAAATCTACACAGAAGAGACGCATTTGAGCTTTTAAAGTTAAAGTTTGGGCAGCACGCCTCACTTAAGACACTCTGACGGGTCGGAAACACTCTGTTTGGATGGGATAGGACTGTACAGTGTCAAATCTTGGTCTTGCAATTGACTTTTTATAGATATTGGATGTAATAGATGGAGGGAGAAAGTTTTGGCACATAGACGTCAAGCCAGTAAATTGAGTCCAGTGCTTAAGGAGAAGCTTTAGTGTATGAAAGGATAAAAAAATATAGTATATTCTCTAATTGGTCTATTTTCATAAAGAATGAAGATGCAATAATGTACTACTGTTATTATTAATATGGGTCACATTTAAAAGGGGTTCCCAATTATCTGTAATTACCTGAATTATCTATTATGGCTGAAGCTAAGGTACCTAGGCTATTTAAAGGAACAGTTCACCTCAAAATACAAGTTGTGCCATTTACTCACCCTCATGATGTTTCAGACCTGTATGACTTTCTTTCTTCCACAGAACACAAAAGGAGATTTTAGGCAGAATGACAGGCTCAGTCACCATTGATTGCTTTTTCCATACTTTGAAAGTGAATGGTGACTGAGGCAGTCTTTCTGCCTCCTTTTGTGTTCTGCAGAAGAAAGAAAGTCATACATGTTCGAAACATCACGAGGGTGAGTAAATGATGCCAGAAGTTTCATTTTTGGGTTATCTATCCCATCCAGTGATTGCATTTGGCTCAGGAGCTGATTCCCTGTTGGTATCAATTATCCATTAGGATCCCGGCTATGCTGATTTAGTGAGAATGAATGTGTGCTTACAGTGTCCAATGTGTAATTATTGGTATAATGAGAGTATTTGGCTTCGGAAGTTTACTATTGAGGCAGGGGAGCTGATGAACTTGGTCTAACCTGAAGAAAAGCTGATCTTTGATCAGGAGCGATACGAGTGAATTTACAGTAATTCTGGTTCACAAGTCTGCTCGGCAGCCCAGGCGTCCTTAAATTATTGTTTTCTCCATAGATGTTTCTGTTTTTTTTGAGTATTGGGGTTGTTTACTATATTTGTGAAAGTGCAATATACCAGTATGCAGTATCCATCTCGCAATGCAATGCGCTTGATTTAACTTTTCATTTGCAGTGTTACCAATGAACTTGAGTAATACCAACATTTTTACCATATTTTAAAGGAGTTCACCCAAAAATGAAAATTCTGTCATTATCTGCTCATCCTCATGTTGCTCCAAACCTATAAGAATTTTGTGTAAGATGATTCTCTGATAAATTTTGTCCATACAACCAAAATTTTGATGCTTCAAAAATGTCATAAAGACATTGTAAAAGTAATCCAAATGAATTAAGCAGTTGAATCAAATCCTTCTGAAGATGAACAGATTTAATTTAGGGTTTATATAAAAACATTGATCAGTGCATATACACACATCACATCAACTCAAGCTCAAACATTTTTGCTTGTCACACAAGAACTAACATCATTTAGAATAACATGAGGATGAGTAAATGATGATTAATTTTTTTCCGGGGGAACTATCTCTTTAGAATGTTCTTATCTTTCTCAGGTTTTAATTTAGACTTAATTAAACATGGTCATGTGACAACAGTGTATCATACCACGTTTTAAAATAGTTTGCGTTAAATAATGCATACAAAAAAAATACAGTATTGAGTCTGTACTACGTATGCAGTGCACTATGTTCTAAACAGGATATCCTGTACAGAGATGAATCACAGGTTTGTGAATGTGTTCGTTCAGGACTTTAAAATCATTGCGTAAATATGTTACATGCTCCTCCCCGTGTTTTTGCAACATCTTTGGCTGCTGAGGCTGAAAATGGCCCCAGGCGCTCCATCCAGCAGGGAGTCTCCAAGGGACTCCATACATCTTGCTACTGCATCACCTGATACATATCGACATCTCCTGCGCTCTCTCTCCATTTCTCTTTTTCTCTCATTGCTCCAGCGTGGACCAAAAGAAGCTCATTGACCAACCTCGGATTGGAACAAAGCCAGTTTTGCACTATTTTACACCTCCATGTTTAGACCTCTGCTGTGCACCCTACACTTAGCGCAGCCGTACTAATAGCTGATTGCTGAAATGCGCCATAACTATCATTTGGATCTTGTTAAAGCAGCCCAGACACCTTCCCGCGTTGAAGCATTCAGAATTCTCCTGATACCTCCAATATAATCATCATTTTCCTTTGAGTGAATTTTGGGGTATTGAATTTGGAAGCAGAGCCATAATGTTTAAAACAATGCCCTGTGTGGGAGAAACAAAGCCTTAGCGTTCTTTTCCTCCTTTGTCCTCCCTCACACTTGATGGAGAAGGTAGTCGGCCTGAATTCTCTCTTATTGAGCTAACGGCTTTTCTCTGGCTCTCTTTTCTTCTCCCAGAAGGGAGGCTTCTCCTAGACTCCAGCGTAGAATAAATGTGCCAAGAAAATCAGAGGGAAATAAATTCAGAACAGACCACCATGAACAGCTACAGAGATGATGGAAATGGGCTGAATCACATTGTGATTGGTGGCGTTGAACTTGGGATGGGCCAGGTTTGAGTGTGGCGACATGAATGAGAAATGTGAGCCAATGGGCAGGACGCAGTTAGCAGAGGTATACGGTATTTGGGAAGCTTTGCCAGGTGTTCGCTATCTCTAATATGTGTCCAATCCGTGCGGGTGTTCGCCTGCGATTGGTCATGGGAGTACTTGATGTATGATGCCACAAAGCGAGTGGATTTCAGATTTTTCTGTCTGGTACAGTAGTCGTAGCCTATTACGAGGTGTAGTTTGAAAATGCATTTGTTCCCCATCTACCTTGGGGAAAATGTGGTTGCTTTAAAAATTTGAATCTAGAAGCTTCTGTAAATCACTGGCCAGCAATCTGTGCCTGCAGAAAGTTCAATAAGGGTCAATGGTATGATGCTCATTTTCTATGAATCTATTCAGAATACTTGGAAAAGTGCAGTTCATAATGCAGTGACTTGAATACACCTCTTCTATGATGAGCATGGTTTTTTTTTATTTTCTGAATTTAAAGTTGATATTTTTGGAGTGCAGTGTGTCAGGAAGCATACAACTGTTCATATCATAATGAGGATAAAAGCCTCATTAAAAGAATTAAATTCTTGAAAACAATCAACTTAAGTTGTTTGGTATAATCTTTTATTATTGTTATTTCCTAGAAAAAATATTGTAACAATTGCATTACTGCATTAATATTTGTTACATTTGATATTGGCTGACAAATCAAAATCATGGGGCAACCAACATGCAGGAAAAAAACCTAAACCTAAGGTAATTGTATTTTCTTACTGGTGTTCGTAAAGTAGAGGGCCAAATAGGGAATGCAAGTCTGAATTTCCTACTGATTGTAAAATGTGATGTGATTTGACTACCCAAAACTGTAATTTTTATTTAAATTATTAATAAATTCTAATTGATGATATTTGTAAAAAAAAAAATCCTTTTTATTTTTTATTAAAATGTTTGTTCATGTGTTTTCAAGGTGTAAGTCAATTTATATAATAATTCTAAAAACTTTTCTTGAAAAATTGTGTAATGTATCAAATATATGACACCAACATGAATTCAAAGAGTTTAAGATATGGTACGTTTTACTATTTCTTTATTGTGGCTGTATATATGTCATTGACTCATAAAGCTTGAAAGATTTCAGTAAAATTATATGTGCTCATCATCCAAAAAGTTCTACTCATAACTGATGCTAATTGTTAATTTGAGAATGTGTATTGATAATCAGTTCTAGGGCTGTGCAATTTGGGTGAAAATATCAAATTGCGAATTTTTTTTTTTTTTGACAGATATTGCGATTTTACATTTGCAAAGTCAAGCTTCAGCTCAATGTTGTCAATAATGTGCAGCACAGTATGGGTATCATTATCCTGCTGAAAAAACAATAGAAACCATCACAGAAATTCTTATAGTTTCCATTAAACCATTACAAAATTCCTTTTTGTTTTGGGCATTATTCCAATAGGAATTACTGTTGTTCTATTGGTTGCCATCTGCCAGATTACATCCCACCAATAGAATCCATCAAATAGACACCCATTATAGTTTACATTAAAACCGAACAAATTCCCATTATAACCCTGAAATCGATTAAATTTGTTATTTTGTTTTGGGAGGGGTTCTATTGTTTTATTTTTCAGCAGACAAGATTATAATGGCATAACTACTTTTACAGAATTAACTTAATTTCACAAAATATTTTTTAATTTTTTTATAAATAAAGAACTGTATTTCTTAAGTTATTAAAGTATTACATATGTTACACAGGCTGGCGGAGCTGGGCGCGAGTATGAGAAGCATTCACAGACACAGGCTGTGTGTGCGCTCTTCTGAATTGGGAATAGCCAACATGCATTATAAACTTATTTCAAATTAATCTGTTGGGGAGATAAAATGTGTAAGATAACGTTCACGTACTAACAAAAACATCTAAGAATGTATCTTTTATTCTCCAGTACTGAAAACAGAACCGATAAGGGAGCTTTTGATATGCGCTGTGACGCAGCTCTTTTTTACTCTTTTGTTCGTTGTCTGTCATTTCGAAGCTTAAGTTGCATACGGTTTTCTTTAGTTTTAATTTGCCTAACTATCGAGCTGACCCAGTAGACGCCATAATCCCACTCTGTCTCTCTCTCGTCCCGCTTTCCGTGTTTTCTTCTTTTTTTTTAATGGTGGGCGTTTATGCAGTTGGCTAGAGCAGTGCTGATTGGGGAGAACGGAGGTGCGCTCACTCTTGCCCAGGGCAAGTAAGACTGCAGCTCAAGGCTGGCCGTCATGCATATGCTCTGGAACAGAGTAATATCGCGTCCACATCGCAGGCTTTGCGATTAGGAAATCGCAACGTCTCAAATCACGATTTCGATTCGATTTCGATTAACCGCACAGCCCTAATCAGTTCCACAGAATTTCGCCCCAGCGCAAGATACAGACAAAAGTTCTCAGATTCTTCCCGGGCCTGTTCATTCGGTGTTCCGAGTATGGTGCTTCGATTGATGGGATACTGATCACTATCGGCCGATAATCGCTTTGGGATGATTAATCGGCAGTCTCTAAAAGGCCGATCTCAAGCTGATGACGTGCCTGAGTGGTTTGGCATAACATGCAGCGGCACCTGTCTCTGTCCGGCAGTCTCAGTCTCTGTCCGGCGCTGGTGAAATAATTATAATGCTGAAGGTGAGGTACTCAACGGAACCTTGTGTGAGACGTAATTTCACAAACGGCGTGAGTGAATCACCGCACGCTCTCTATCAAAATGCGCAAATGTCTTCAAATCACCACACATCGCGTCTGTCTATAAGTGAGCTGCACAGTTGACACAGGGATTGTCACTTGCACAATCGAGGCAGTGTCACATGTTACTAAAGTTTATAAATTGCATTACTTTTTAAATTCTTGCCAGTGTTTAACCATTCAGTGCTCGCATACTCTCCTGGAGACCGTGCGCTCATGCACACTCGCAGCACACACACATAATGGCAGGTTCACATTACTCCGTTTGCAGTGCGAATGTGGTGCATATTTTTTCCGCGCTCATGTTAACAGATTAATAAAGCGTGCACACTGCACACGGTTGCGGTCCGGCAGTGCGTTCCACGAGCAGTGCATCTGCAGCAGTGCAGAGATCGTTTCTGCACCAAGTCTATTTTTGTTGTGCTGCAAGTGCTGAATTAAAGTAACAGCGCATTGTTTGCAGTATATATGAACATGGATTGACACAATGTAGTAATTACATCATAAATGCATATTATTTAAGTCTACTGTGTTTCAGAGTCAACACATATAGCTTTTAGCTAGGTTTAAAGGGAAAGAGCACTTTTAGATAAACAAGGCAATAATAGATGGCACTTGTGGAGGTAGAAAAACAAAGTTCTTTATGAACCGCAGGATTGCTTGTAATAAAGATTTAAATGCAAAAGGAAAGGCAGTAGAGCTGGCTTTTTCTGTCCATGGTAAGTTTGTGATAACGTAAGAAAAGTAGTTTAAATGTTTTGCCACTTGCTTGAGCAACTTAATATATAAGTAAATGCAAAAGTAAAAAGCATTGAATAATGTGTTGCTTATATTTATTGTTTAAACATGTCTGTGAAATATTGTATTACTGTACTGTGTAAAAAAAGAATTGCAATGCTGAAAAAGCATTTTCAGTGACAATGTTTGGATTTGAAATCAAAATAATGGATAAATGTTGTGTTTGTGGTAGACAGCCGCGGATCAGGAGCTGATTCCTGTGTGAAAGCACAGTCCATGCTGCTTCCCCTCTCACAAGAATCACCTAAGAGGGGAATTCCCCCCATTTTCATAAATGAAATTCAGGCCCTGAATAAATCTTGATAGGAGTATCACTATAAATAGTTATAAATTATAAAAAGAAGGCTTTAAAAAGATCGGTATCGGTAATAGGTATCGGCAGATAGGCCTACTGCTTTCTGTAATCGGTGATCTGCCTCAAAAATCCTGATCGGAGCACCCCTAGTTCCGAGTCTATACAAAACAGGACAACAGGGATTGTAGTTCTGTAATATTTAAATGCAGGTAATGATGGCATTACAGAAAGTGCAAGTTGTCTTTGCCGAGCAAAGCATCAGTCAAGGCTGCTCTGAGCGCTGCGGAGTCCTGAAGCACCTCCCTAGGAGCAGTTATCTCTCTAGTACAGTTGTGTGATTGACAGTTAAAACAGCAACATGATAATTTATTCAATAGTTCCTCAGCTGGCAGAGACTTTTTAATGAGATGAGTGGAATGGTGTTGTTTCTGAGAAAATGCTCAGAGGATTAGCTAACTAACCAGTTTCTGCCATTCAATTCAATTCAAGATTATTTGTATAGCGCTTTTCACGATACAAATCGTTGCAAAGCAGTTTTACAGAAAATTTAAGTTTCTACAATATATTTAGTAGTAGCTTATCAGTGGTGACTGTCAGTTAATGTACATATGGCAGAAATGTACGGAAAATCAATTAAAGATGTAATCAAACAGATGATGAATACTATTAACAGCAATTATTATATGGTGCAATCAAACTTATAGCAAAATGTGGTAGTTCTGTAGAAACAAATAGAGACTTAATTAGCGACGCTGCTGTTACAACTAGGGCTGGGTAAAAAATATCGATATCTCGATTTTAATCGATTCTCATTTTTATGGAACGATATCGATTCTTAAATCCCAAGAATCGATTATTCTAGCCTGTTTTCAGTTAATGGACTGAACATTGAAGTGCATCTCCCATCCAATAAATCGCAATAAGCATTGTGCTGTGGCACTTTTAATATGAAACAAAGTCTCAGATTTCAAATTCTGTCCGTTGTATTCAAACAATAAATGCCGTTTTGGTGCTGTTTAATCTGGAGTGACAGATTGCTGTAGCGCCTCCGTTCAACAAACGCAGCAGCGCAAGGCGCGATTGAACTAATCATCTCCACATTAATATTTCATTAAACAATGCCCTACCGTATTGCAACGCATCGAAGCAGTCAATACAACTAGAGGTCTGCATTCCCCATCGGGAACCGCGGGACCCGACCAGATTTTTTGCACCGTGGGATTAAATTCCGGAATAAAATGCGGTAGCGGTCGGTAACTCTGGTGTAATTTGAACGGGAGTGGGTGGTCTAACAATATCCCGTTCCCAAAAAAAAAAAGTCCCGGGCAGACCTCTACTGTGAACTAGCTTTGGCTCTTCCTGCTGGCTTGAATGGTGATGCTTCCCATTTGTCAGTTGATGGCCTTTCATTTTTAACCAGAAATGTGCACGCTGCTTTTGATGTTCACTGAAGTTTTCTA
>NW_015505368.1:1135250-1173572 GCF_001515645.1 Sinocyclocheilus grahami
CCCATTTGTCAGTTGATGGCCTTTCATTTTTAACCAGAAATGTGCACACAGCTTTTCTGATGTTCACTGAAGTTTTCCGTGTCTTTTTCCCTTGTCACTTGAAATGTTTCCGTTTTGAATCGTTGTTGCCAAAGGAGAGACACCTGAGGAAAAAATAAACGATCAGTTGGGGGACTATATTCTGTCATAAATCGCATACCATTCATTGCTTAACTTTCTACCGTCCGTTACTGGAAATGAAATGAAATTACTTGTTGATATGTCCCGATCTCAATAAAGTTTTCACATGCTTTTGGTCCGTGAATTAGATCTCGCTCGGGACGCGCACTGTCTGTGGAGGTTTGGCCAGGACCGGTTCCAGAATTAAATCAACATATTTTATGTTCTGTCCATTGCTATTTCGAGAGTGAATCCCGCATAAATATGCGGATGTCATTCCTGAAACTTTGCAGTATGTAGCCTATATGTCAGAAAAATGAAAGTTTCATACAAATTCTGAATGGATTATACCCTAGAAAGTGCGCAAAGCGTGCTCCCTTTATCACTAAAAAGCGTCACTTATCTTCATCGCGATCTTACAAAGTTCCATTATAATCAGTGAAGCTCTCTAAACTGCACAATGAATCTCTTATTTACATCGCGTCTGCACTTAGTCATGAGATGATTCACGAGCGTGCAAAACTGCACTTAAAAACTGCAGCGCTTTCAGCAGTGAGTGAATTCTGACAAAACGTTTCTGATTGGCCGTTGCGTTCAAGAAATCAACAGATATGTCTGTGATTGGTTACATTGCTCAACGCTGCGAAAACACGTTGAGGGTATTTAGCGCTTGAAAATATGCGTTGTAATCCAAACGAGTCGTTCGTTGTAGGTTTTGAAAAGTGATTTCTGTTAAATAAAATCTCTTTTTGAATTGGACTTTGAGCTTTGTAACTTCGCAGATCTTTTTTATGCTCAAACAGCAACATTACAGACTAACTAAAGTTGAAAAAGTGAAAAAGCATAATAGGACCCTTTTAATCTAGATTTAAACAGAGAGAGTGTGTCTGAACCCCGAACGTTATCAGGAAGGCCATTCCAGAGTTTGGGAGCCAAATGCAAAAAAGCTGTACCTCCTTTAGTGGACTTTGCTATCCTAGGTACTACCAAAAGTCCAGAGTTTTGCGATCTTTGGGAGCGTGATGAATTGTAGTGTGGTAGAAGACTAGTTAGGTACACAGGAGCTAACCCATTAAGGGCCTAATAGGTAAATAATAATATTTTGTAATTGATATGGAACTTAATAGGTAGCCAGTGCAGAGACTGTAAAATTGGGATAATATGATCATATTTTCTTGACCTGGTAAGGACTCTAGCCACTGCATTTTGGACTACCTGTAGCTTGTTTAGTGACGTGATGTGGCCAAGTATGGTGACCCATACTCGGAATTAGTGCTCTGTGTTTATCCCATCCAAAGTGCACACTCACAGCAGTGAACACGCACACACAGTGAACACACACCCGGAGCAGTGCATTATCCTTTATTGAGGATGGAGGACAACCACCTAGCAGTGCGTTACAATAGTCCAGTCTAGAGGTCATGAATGCATGAACTAGCTTTTCTGCATCAGGAACAGGTAACATGTTTCATAGCTTGGCAATGTTTCTAAGATGGACGAATGCTGTTTTTGTAACATGGGAAATATGATTTTCAAAAGACAAACAAACATCCATTACTTTTGCGGTAGCTTTATTTTATGATAAAGTATTTAAATCGTATTGATTTTTTAAATTTGATTTGACCCTTGATCCATTAGCGCTAAAAATGCCTGCAAGCAGTTGCTGCATTCTTAGCAAACTAATTCTGGAGTTTTCATTCATTGCTCATGATGCTTTTTTTTACCCTGACAGCGTTTGCACCTGTGTCTTACTTTATGACCTTACGAAGCTCAATCTCACATAATTTCTGTCCTAATAACTGTGATGACCAATGATGCATTTTAGGTGTCTATTTTTATCACATTACACTGGGTTCTTCCACCAATGGTGAAATCTAATTGGTTCAAATCATGCCAGTCAAAATTGATCCCATTTATTTTCTACTGCACAATCCTGGTCATGTCATTTCAAAGAAATAAAGTATTGCTGTGCTTTTGAAATAACTTAACTTCTTGGCTGTCGTCAGTTTTTTGGGATATTGGTTATTGTTAACAAATTGGCTATTTTGGCATGGTTTTATTCTACAGTTGTACAGTTTAAAATCCTGCCAAACGTTAATGTAGTGATTTAATCCCTGCTAATATAATAAAGATGATATCAGTATTGGCCAAAATGATGAATTTAATAAATAAGCGATTCTATACTGAACCATTGGGATTCTTGAAGTGCTCTCACATGTGAACTTGACCTTCAGCATGTTCCAGTGGAAAAAAAACCTCAAAAGTTTATGGCGGTTGTAGGGCTGGGCGATATGTCATAAATATCTTCTCGATAATCGCCTTTAAAAATATCGCGATATCTGATAATATCGTCTACCTAAGCCCCACCTCTACCATGCCCGGCCCCTGCCGAGACAACATTGCCGAAATGCACCATAGACACACACCATGTTCAGTTTGGTCTTAATTATTGCCACAAAGTTTGGTTTTACTTTTATTAGTTTGTGCATAAAATAACAGAAAACATTAGCTTTGCTGTTATTTTGGTGTTGCTAATAATTTCCACTATGTTCTTATCAAATTTGTTTTTGAAATTTATTTAGTTTTGTGAGAAGAACTGTTGAGGAAAAATAATAGAACCCAATTTTAAGTTCTTCATGGTAAAGTTGGACATTCTGGCGGTGATTGTAAGAATGATAAATATACGTTGATGTCATATAATAATGTCTTGAATAAAATATGCCTATTTTCTGATGTTTTTCTTTCTTTTTGGCGTTATCGCCTGTGTACACACTTTGTGATGGTAAGTTTAATTTCCTTAATTATAACAATTGCAGCATTGTTTTTAAACTTGTAGTCAAGCTATAACGTATTTGATATTTATCATGTATGACTAAAATCATGCAGGGATTAAAAACAAATTCTGAACAAAAACGTTAAGGTTTTTTTTCCCCTTTCTGGTAGTCTACTAGTTCGGAGGTCTCTTTTGGTCTGTTTTTAACTAAATAAAAATAACTGCTTTATTTATTTAGAAGCAGGGTAATTTAAATTTCGTTTTTTAAATTGTAATTTTTATAATTTTTTATTATATGAATCAAAATACAACACCCACAATATAATATTCAGTGTTGGGCTGCCGAAACTCTGAACGTGTGCATGTTGAGGAGCGAGCTGAGAAGCCTAATGTCTTCATTAATTCATTAAAAATGAATAATGTCATTTAATTAAGAATTTATAGTGCTATATCTCAGCTTAATTAAACATAATTATATTGTATACACGGTTTAAAAAATCTGTAAAAAATATTGCACTGAAATGTGCGCTGAATGAATTTGCATATTTTAATTATAACTCATGTTTGTGGTTTTTCATCATTATACAGTCTGTTTAAATAAATATTCAGAAACGCATGCAGTGCTACTTTTTGTCTTTTTTCTGTTTAACTTTTATTAAACCGCAGATCAAAATAGAATAGGTCTATACCCTAAATAAGGATAAATTATATTGGAACGCATCTCCAAAATAATCGCATACACAGATGCACGTTGCCATTACAGTAGTCAGCACCGAACAACAGGCAAATAAAATATAAACTGAGGTTACAAAAGTGATTCAGTCAAGATCAGTGAGTGATTTTCTTTTCTTTTGTTCTTTGATTAACATTATAGTGACTGGCGACAGCGGCTGCTGTTAATGCAGGGATCCAATACACCCTTGTTTTCTTTCTCAACTCATTCATTTAAGACATAACCGATTGTATTTATGGGATATTTTGATATAATTCTGTGCGTATTTGTCCATTTGAATGTGTAAGAATGTGAGAAAGAGAGCTCAGTCCAGTGTTCACGTATATAAGAGGCGGCTTTTGTGCGTGTGCTGTGCGTGTGCTGTGTGTGTGTGTGTGTGTGTGTGTGTGTGTGTGTGTGTGCAGCAAGGTTATTATAGTTTAGAATTAATATAGAAATATAATAGAAATAATATCTTTTTCAAATTTGCTATACAATTCAGTTTAGTTTTTATTCGTTTCATTAATATTGTCGTTAGTTTTAGTTTAGTTTTTATTTTGTGAACACATTTTTATATAGTTTAGTTTCAGTTTTAATTAAAGGTTAGCAGAATTAATGGATCACTTCCAGAGCGCAGGCCAAAGAAAGACTTATAATACTTAAATATAAAACTTATAAAGCTAATAATTTAGCTTTAGTGAAGCAAATGTCTAGCGACACAAAATCCGCATGCTGAGATTGATTAAATGGTAAAAGTATACAAATATACGCCAAAATGATGCAGTCAAGCCTTTTTACTAAATAAATCGACACAAGTTGTTCTTAATGTCATATCTAATGTGCATTGAGATATTTAATATGACAATAAATGTAGCCTAATTTGGTTATGATGGTTAAATGTCTTTTTTCTTTTTCAACAATCATAATATATTGTAACTGTCATGTCTTGCTCACTTTTCCGTGAACAACTGCGCATAAATCATAACTGAGACTAATGAAATTAAATAATAACGGCAATCGCATTAAGGCTCATATTTGAATGTTCTTTTCATTTATTAAGAATTATAAGCATGTTTATGATGTGATTTAGCTTATGCACATTTGTCCGAAAGCCTGGCAGAGTGATCACAAGATGCTATGCTAAAGTTTTGTATTGTTTTCAGAAAGGATGCGCATTCTCGTCTTTTTTTCTGTTAATTATTGCGCTGCGCTGCGTTTCTGTTTTTCTTCAAAGCACCAACTTAGAATGCCTAATTTTGGTTTGCTTGCTTGTGTTACATGAGAAAATAAATAATTTTGCCTACTTGATGTAATAGATTTAATGCGGGTGCGGTTCACGACCCGCAGTCTTTGTCAAACTGGTCTGGTCTGGTACAGAATTAAATTATTGCTGCTGTTGGATAACTGGTCGAGTGTTCTGTTAAGTTCTGTTAATACTCATATATTTTTCCGCCAAGGGATGAGAACGTAATGATTACGAAAACGATTATTTATTTTTGATAATTATTTTATTTCAGTTAGTTTTTCAATAACTGTTGTTAGATTAGTTTCGTTTTAGTTTTTGAATTATTTTGTCATTTTTATTTGATTTCAGTTTACGAACTAGTTTTTTCATCAATCGTTTTCGTCTTGGCTTTAGGTTTTGTTTACGAAAATAACCTTGGTGTGCAGCACAGAAAACAGCGCGCGAGTGCAGAAGTGAGTTCTATTTCGTTGTCTTGCAGTTGAATCTTTTGAAATCACAATAAATGCACATACAGAAATCGAGAAGCAGAATCGAAATGTAATTATTATTATTATTATAATTTTATAACAAGTAATTTGATTCCTGACCTTACGCAGCTGATCTGATTTCCGAAATTGGAATAGCTTTTCGATTCCCAACCCTCCTACTAAATTATTTCATTCTTGCATGCAAAAAGACCCGTATGGTGAATATGGGGCTATGTAAAATATTTTTTGCAACTTAATAGGTTTATCATTTGTCAAAAAAAACTTTTTTCCGCTCAACACAATATTTTTTTTTTGAGCAACATACAGAATATTAGGAACAATAGAATTTGTTTATTTTTTTCTTTGATTTGTTTCCTAAAAAGAAGAAAAATAAAGACTGAGATCTTTATTTAACCTAAATCTGTAATTACAGTTATTTAATTTTAGTTATATAATTCATATACATATCATTTCATATCATTTAGTTATATAATTTCATAATTTGTTTTAATAACCCAATTTGAAGCAAAAACTGAATGTTCTGACTAGCTTTGTGAAATTATACTACATGCCTGAAAGAAACAAACAACAGAAACTCACATTCACAAAATTCAAATCACAAATAATACTACTGATGATAAAGAACGGGTTGAATGTTAACCACTTTCGTTTCCATATAACTATAAACTATGATAAAAGTTCATCAGCATGCATTGAATGATCCCATGTTGTAGCGCCAAAAAATAAATAAATTTTGCGACCAAAGTATGTACTTGTGCGACCAGCTGAGAAAGTTAGTTGCAAAAGAGCGACCAGTGGGAAGAATGAGTCTGGAGCCCTGTGTAGAGCCCTTTGAAGCTGCATTGAAACTGCAATTTGGATCTTCAACCCATTAAAGTCCACTATATGGAGAGAAATCCTGGAATGTTTTCCTCAAAAACCTTAATTTCTTTACCACTGAAGAAAGAAAGACGTGAACATCTTGAATGACATGGGGGTGATTAAATTATCAGCAGTTTTTGTCTGGAAGTGAACTAATCCTTTAATCTTAGAATTGATAAATAATGCAATATGTGTACATTTTATATACCATTCAAATGTTTGGGGTCAGTAAGACTTTATGAAATAAATTAATGCTGTCATTTAGGAAGGACGCATTAAATTAATCAAAAGTGCATGGGTTAAAGTTCGCCGTCACTATGGTGGATTTCTGTCAACTACATTGCAGAGATATCAGTTCATATGAGAGTCAGAAATTAACAGGGGCTTGGGGCGAAAATGCCACCAGAATGAACATAAATGCCCCCCAATATTAAACATAGGGGGCAAAAAAGTATATCATATGCTAGGGTTGTGCGATATGATGATTTTTGATCGTGGATGATAAAAATGTCTCCACGATCTGCTTTTGAAGAAATATCGTAGTATCGTGCTACAGCGCACATTCTATCAGCTGCAGTTCTGGAGCCTCCGTCTCACTGTACAACGCCACATGCATTCACATCATATCAGTGTTAACTCAGTGCTAAAGCTGCTCTCACAGAACACTGCACTTATTTGCAATCACAAAAGTACATTATTTGCATGTGCTTTAAAGCCTTGCTGGTTAAATGTTTCATTCACACGCTGGTCTGACGTGCGCTTTTTCTGAGCATGTACACCTGAAGCGGGTGCACTAAAAAGCCTGTCAAACAGCGCCTGATTTCTGAACTAGGTTATCTTTTGTGCTAGTACTGTCAAAACACACAAGGTTTACATATAGACTCTTATGTCTAAAATGAAAGTAAACAGTTGAGAGAAAACGGTTGCCTGCCTGTATATTAGATGCATGCAGGTATTAAACATGCAGCCGACTGTCATTATAGGGATAGTTCACTCTAAAATTTAATAGTCGTTATTTACTCACTCACATGTTGTCCCGAACCTGTATTAATATCTTTCTTGTGCTTAACACAAAAGAAGATATTTTGAAGAATTTGGGTAACCAAACAGCTGCTGGTCCACATTGAATTTGATAATATTAGGAAAAAAATATTATGGAATTTACTGTGGACCAGCAACTGTTTGGTTTTCCACGTTCCTCAAAATAGCATTTATGTTCAGCAGAAGAAAGAAACTCATTCAGGTTTAAACAACTTTCGAGTGAGAAAATGATGGTATAAAAATAAAACACTATGACAGAATTGACAGACAGAATTTTTATTTTAGGGTGAACTATTCCTTTAACTTAAAAAGAAAACAACAAACGCAAAGAGAAGAATCATTCACTATTCTTGACTGAAGAACTTTAATACAGTTGCTTTAGGAATCAGTCTATATAGTGTTTTATTTTTATATTTGTTCATTCAATTTCTTGATTGCTCCTGCTAAATATTGTACCTGAAAATAAAGCACTGTTTGTTTTGTTTGTAAATTATGTGTAGTTGAAATGTGTATCTTTGTTCTTATTTTTTAATAACAAAGATAAAATAATGACAAAGGTTTTTATCTTTGTCCACTTTGGCCTAAATATCTGCCATTCTTATATTTTATTATTTTATTACCTTGAAAGGCTATGTCTTTATAATAGGGAAATTAGTTTGGCTGTAATGCTCAGACAACTTGCAAAATAGTAAAACCAACATAACAAAGAATCGTGATAAAATCGTGAATCATGATGTTTCTAAAAAAAATTGTGATATGATAATTTTTCCATATCGCCCACCCCTATCATATGGTTTAAAACCAGCAGGTTTAGGCATCCTGTGCGTCCCGGCCCACTGCTGTTTTTTCCTAGGTGGAAAGACAAGCAGTGATTCTGTATTGTTGGAGAAGGAGTTGTATAACCCGAATCCCTGAGCCGGAGGCAGAGAGCAAGAATAACCTAAGAGCTGCACTAATGCTCTGTGTATGTGTTTGGCGCATAAGCTTGAATTAACTGGTATTGCCATAGTAACGGATGTCTCGTGGGTCCTGGTCTGATTGTCCTAAGACGGGGATTGAATGGCCTCTGTGCACTCCGAGGACCTGTGCAGGCTGGGGTCTCTGCAGCGGCTGGGCCACGGAGACCTCTTCCTCTGAGTCCAACTCAGGGCAGCCCACACTTCCTGAAGTCCAGCCTGATTGCATATTTGCTTGCGCGATTTCTTTGATTTAATGAGGTTGACAACTTTGTGATTTTTTTTAAATATATATTCCACGTTCCTCAAAATAGCATTTATGTTCAGCAGAAGAAAGAAACTCATTCAGGTTTAAACAACTTTCGAGTGAGAAAATGATGGTATAAAAATAAAACACTATGACAGAATTGACAGACAGAATTTTTATTTTAGGGTGAACTATTCCTTTAACTTAAAAAGAAAACAACAAACGCAAAGAGAAGAATCATTCACTATTCTTGACTGAAGAACTTTAATACTAGGAATGCACCGATATGAAAATTTTGGCCGATACCGATAACCGATTATTCTTTATTTTTGAAAGCCGATAACCGATATGTTGGCCGATAAATCTATATCCAAATTGTTATATACTTTTTGAGAGCCTGATTACAAAAAAGGTCTCATCATTAAAAGCCACATCCCAAACACTTCAACATAAGCAGCCTAGTTTGAACGGTGTACGTTTTAAAAATATTTTTACTCTCCCATTACCAAATTTAGTCATAAAAAAAGTCTTACAAATAAATAAAATAATGCATAAATAATGCAAACAAGTCACTGGACATCATTACACGTGTAAAGAATCAAAATGAATGCGCCACAGATCAATAAAACAGAATAGCCTCTGCACGGACAATAATTAAATGATTTTAATTACTAAACCATACTGTTGATGAAAATAATAAGAGAACAATACAAGTGGTTGTTGTTATTAATAATATACCAATGATTTTGAAAAAGTAACAAATTAATACCACTGTTTTAAATAGCAGACGTTGAGCTGCGCGTGCTGAAGCTGAAGAGCTACGTTCCTCAAAATAGCATTTATGTTCAGCAGAAGAAAGAAACTAATTCAGGTTTAAACAACTTTCGAGTGAGCAAATGATGGTATAAAAATAAAACACTGACAGAATTGACAGACAGAATTTTTATTTTAGGGTGAACTATTCCTTTAACTTAAAAAGAAAACAACAAACGCAAAGAGAAGAATCATTCACTATTCTTGACTGAAGAACTTTAATACAGTTGCTTTAGGAATCAGTCTATATAGTGTTTTATTTTTATATTTGTTCATTCAATTTCTTGATTGCTCCTGCTAAATATTGTACCTGAAAATAAAGCACTGTTTGTTTTGTTTGTAAATTATGTGTAGTTGAAATGTGTATCTTTGTTCTTATTTTTTAATAACAAAGATAAAATAATGACAAAGGTTTTTATCTTTGTCCACTTTGGCCTAAATATCTGCCATTCTTATATTTTATTATTTTATTACCTTGAAAGGCTATGTCTTTATAATAGGGAAATTAGTTTGGCTGTAATGCTCAGACAACTTGCAAAATAGTAAAACCAACATAACAAAGAATCGTGATAAAATCGTGAATCATGATGTTTCTAAAAAAAATTGTGATATGATAATTTTTCCATATCGCCCACCCCTATCATATGGTTTAAAACCAGCAGGTTTAGGCATCCTGTGCGTCCCGGCCCACTGCTGTTTTTTCCTAGGTGGAAAGACAAGCAGTGATTCTGTATTGTTGGAGAAGGAGTTGTATAACCCGAATCCCTGAGCCGGAGGCAGAGAGCAAGAATAACCTAAGAGCTGCACTAATGCTCTGTGTATGTGTTTGGCGCATAAGCTTGAATTAACTGGTATTGCCATAGTAACGGATGTCTCGTGGGTCCTGGTCTGATTGTCCTAAGACGGGGATTGAATGGCCTCTGTGCACTCCGAGGACCTGTGCAGGCTGGGGTCTCTGCAGCGGCTGGGCCACGTGTTTGTAAATTATGTGTAGTTGAAATGTGTATCTTTGTTCTTATTTTTTAATAACAAAGATAAAATAATGACAAAGGTTTTTATCTTTGTCCACTTTGGCCTAAATATCTGCCATTCTTATATTTTATTATTTTATTACCTTGAAAGGCTATGTCTTTATAATAGGGAAATTAGTTTGGCTGTAATGCTCAGACAACTTGCAAAATAGTAAAACCAACATAACAAAGAATCGTGATAAAATCGTGAATCATGATGTTTCTAAAAAAAATTGTGATATGATAATTTTTCCATATCGCCCACCCCTATCATATGGTTTAAAACCAGCAGGTTTAGGCATCCTGTGCGTCCCGGCCCACTGCTGTTTTTTCCTAGGTGGAAAGACAAGCAGTGATTCTGTATTGTTGGAGAAGGAGTTGTATAACCCGAATCCCTGAGCCGGAGGCAGAGAGCAAGAATAACCTAAGAGCTGCACTAATGCTCTGTGTATGTGTTTGGCGCATAAGCTTGAATTAACTGGTATTGCCATAGTAACGGATGTCTCGTGGGTCCTGGTCTGATTGTCCTAAGACGGGGATTGAATGGCCTCTGTGCACTCCGAGGACCTGTGCAGGCTGGGGTCTCTGCAGCGGCTGGGCCACGGAGACCTCTTCCTCTGAGTCCAACTCAGGGCAGCCCACACTTCCTGAAGTCCAGCCTGATTGCATATTTGCTTGCGCGATTTCTTTGATTTAATGAGGTTGACAACTTTGTGATTTTTTTTAAATATATATATAGATTACATTTTTAAGAGTGTTCATCCAGTCGAATACTTTTTTGGCTTGTTTGTTGTCTCTCGCTCTTTGTCTGTCTCTTTTCACTCAACTTCCTCTGGCTTGGTTAGACTCCCTGCACTTAACTCTCTCTCTCATTCTCTTTCTGTCTGTCTTTCTTTCACCCTCAGTCTGAGTAAGGCTCGGCAACATGCACGGATTGGATCACAGGAAATTTGACTGCACTGTGATGTCACAGGCTGTGTCGCGCGCTGATTGGTGGAGGGATGGGGTGCAGCAATCGCTGTGGGCACAGGCAGCCAGAGATGGCAGGAGGGTTGGCAGAAGCTGTGAGAGACAGCGGTGATGCCTCCAGGTCTTCTGCAAGCTTCTCTTCCAGGTTCTGACTCCATGTCGGGTTTTGCCCCGGACCGTGAGGCCTCTGGTAGAACTTGTACTCATTAAATAAGCAGCAAAGAGGTGTGGTCCTAGTCTTACGTATACACACCGATAGATAGTCAGGCGCACATGGCTGAATGAATCTCAGATGGAGTGGAAGATTCGGGACTGTGAATGTCAGGGGTTCCCAAACTTTTTTTGGTCGTCGACCAATTTTTTTAGGTCCCAAAGTTCTAGAGATCTCAACACCCCAGTTACATCACCGAAGTAAGCTGTACACTGGATCTCGCAGACAGCAAATGACAACTGCAAAAATAACAATGCATTTTTACTAGGGGTGCAACAGATCGTAGATGATCCGTGATCCGTACAGATAGTAGTTGTGCTGTGGTATAGAAGTACTAAAGTAAGCTTTCACTAATTAATTAAAAAAATTTTTTTTTGCTGATCTGAAAAATGATCTGATCCGTGACTCAAAATCTGTAATATGATCCGAACCATGAGTTTTGTGATTTGTTGCACCACTAATTTTTACTCTTGTAAGACTAAACTGTTGCCGGAGACCACAAAATATGATGATCCCCTTTTGAATGATCTCTACCTTAAATAAATGTATATTAATAATTTATATTTATATTTTATTTTATTTATTTAATATCTGTAAAGTCGAATAAAATAGTGAAACTGGGAACAAAATTTCCCCCTAAAATTTCCACAGATCCCCTAGCACTCTTGGATCCCAGTTTGAAACCCCATTACAGGAAATTTAGATCAATATTTGGTCATAGTGCAGACAAGATCGCTGAATCTCACTTTGCTCAAGTTGCTGCATTTTTAGAGCACTTCGTTAGGGACGCTATATATTTACCAGTTTGCTTTTGTGCCCATGAATGCCTATATTTGACATTTTAAGTGCAAGAGAAGCTACAATTTTTTTTATATATAGGTATGTTTTAAAAATATATATATATATATATATATATATATATATATATATATATATATATATATATATGACTATACAGTATAACAGTATAGAGAGAGATAGATAGATAGATAGACAGACAGACACACATACAGATAGATAGATAGATAGATAGATAGATAGATAGATAGATAGATAGTCAATATTTGGTCATAGTGCAGACAAGATCGCTGAATCTCACTTTGCTCAAGTTGCTGCATTTTTAGAGCACTTCGTTAGGGACGCTATATATTTACCAGTTTGCTTTTGCGCCCATGAATGCCTATATTTGACATTTTAAGTGCAAGAGAAGCTACAATTTTTTTTATATATAGGTATGTTTTAAAAAAAAAATATATATATATACACTACCATTCAAAAGTTGAGTTGATAAGATTTTTTCATGTTTTTTTTTTTTTTTAAAGAAGTCTCTTAAATTTACCAAGGCTGCATTTATTTGACCAAAAATATGGGAAAAATAATAATACTGTGAAATATTATCAGAAGTTAAAATAACTTTTTTGTGTGTGTGTGGAAACTTTGTTTAGAAAGTTAAGAATAACATCATTTATTTGAAAAGGAAATATTTTATAAAATGTAAAATGTCTCGCTGTCACTTTTGATCAGTTGAATCCAACGTTGCTGAATAAAAGAACCTTCAACCCTTTCAAAGGTAGTTTAATACGTCTAATCTAAATTATAAAAAAATATGCATTCAAAATCTGAAAAAAGCATAGAAAATATCACATTTACATCTCTAGTTTTCTGTGTTTGTGTTCACTTATTGTCTATTAGAATAGGCCCACTGTGTATTGTGACATTAAATAGATCTGTCTGAAAGTCTCAGCAAGGTGCTACAGACCGCATGTTTGCAGAACAGCCAGCATACACTTTTTGGTAGAAGAAAAAACCACAAACAAGAACATACTACCTCCCAGACTTTCCAAGACATCATTAGATCACAGAGACTGTGTAGAGAACGTACCAAAGCCACTTCCTGTCCCTTTATAGCCAGTGGTGCCATACACTTGAGCTTTTTTTGAATGTTCATTGCCAGCGCTGTTCATGGCCAGCACTGTGTCCGCTTTAGGCCTGATGGTATAATGTGACGGGTGATAAAAGCTATCTGTTACATGTAAATCAACATTTCGCCCTAATCAGCTGTGGCTACGAGGAGTGGTCACTTGTCGATTGTTTGGTTTCTTTTTCTGTGGTATTGAGCTGGGCAGCCCACCCAGCATGAAATATCCTTGGTCTGAAAATTCTGCTCAACATCAAACGTCAAACATATTCTAACTGGATTGTATTAATTGACTGATTATATTACCTTGAAATCGTATTATGTTGCAGTTTTAATGTGGTATTTTAATCTCTTTTCATATAGAGCATATCACATTTTAGGGTTGTGCCGATAGACGATAGTATCGTGTATCGACGATAGACAGAGATATCGCCTGTGGCTGATGTCTTTGACGATAGCAAGACGATTATTATTATTACTATTATCGGGCTAGTAATACGATCTAATAAATATTAGGGCTTATTTGTTGCATTCTATTTCTTTTTCCGCGTTTTTACAGTATTGCACGTTCTAACCAATCACACATGATTATGCTGAGCTTATGAATTCAATGGCCAATCAGAGGTGTTCACTGTGAAATATTATCAGAAGTTAAAATAACTTTTTTGTGTGTGTGTGGAAACTTTGTTTAGAAAGTTAAGAATAACATCATTTATTTGAAAAGGAAATCTTTTATAAAATGTAAAATGTCTCGCTGTCACTTTTGATCAGTTGAATGCGACGTTGCTGAATAAAAGAACCCTTCAACCCTTTCAAAGGTAGTTTAATACGTCTAATCTAAATTATAAAAAAATATGCATTCAAAATCTGAAAAAAGCATAGAAAATATCACATTTACATCTCTAGTTTTCTGTGTTTGTGTTCACTTATTGTCTATTAGAATAGGCCCACTGTGTATTGTGACATTAAATAGATCTGTCTGAAAGTCTCAGCAAGGTGCTACAGACCGCATGTTTGCAGAACAGCCAGCATACACTTTTTGGTAGAAGAAAAAACCACAAACAAGAACATACTACCTCCCAGACTTTCCAAGACATCATTAGATCACAGAGACTGTGTAGAGAACGCACCAAAGCCACTTCCTGTCCCTTTATAGCCAGTGGTGCCATACACTTGAGCTTTTTTTGAATGTTCATTGCCAGCGCTGTTCATGGCCAGCACTGTGTCCGCTTTAGGCCTGATGGTATAATGTGACGGGTGATAAAAGCTATCTGTTACATGTAAATCAACATTTCGCCCTAATCAGCTGTGGCTACGAGGAGTGGTCACTTGTCGATTGTTTGGTTTCTTTTTCTGTGGTATTGAGCTGGGCAGCCCATCCAGCATGAAATATCCTTGGTCTGAAAATTCTGCTCAACATCAAACGTCAAACATATTCTAACTGGATTGTATTAATTGACTGATTATATTACCTTGAAATCGTATTATGTTGCAGTTTTAATGTGGTATTTTAATCTCTTTTCATATAGAGCATATCACATTTTAGGGTTGTGCCGATAGACGATAGTATCGTGTATCGACGATAGACAGAGATATCGCCTGTGGCTGATGTCTTTGACGATAGCAAGACGATTATTATTATTACTATTATCGGGCTAGTAATACGATCTAATAAATATTAGGGCTTATTTGTTGCATTCTATTTCTTTTTCCGCGTTTTTACAGTATTGCACGTTCTAACCAATCACACACGATTATGCTGAGCTTATGAATTCAATGGCCAATCAGAGGTGTTCAGATGAGTCATCACTGAAACAGCGGAGTTCTGTTGTTCAGCGCGCGCTGACTGAATTCTGACTCGCAAATTCTCTCCTCATAAACAACAAAGTGCAGATGTACGTGCGATGTAAATATAAGAGATTAATTCATCATACAGTGTATATTCACTGATTTTAACGGGAGTGTTTTTAAAGTGCATAAACTCGCGCTAGACTGAGCTTGTGATGATGTTCTTTGGTAATGTAATGTTCTTTGCTCGTTTTCTGTAGCTGCTTTTTGAATAACTGAGGAAATGTAAGCATTATAATTAGTAACTTACGATGTTTCTATTAATTTGTTATCATGTTAAATACAAATTCAGTCATATTAAAAACATTAGACTGCTTTTAGCCTTGCGCTGGAGTTGGTTCACTTTCTCGCAATGAAACTAAGTAAATAATTACATAAATTAGCACGATAATATTGTGTATCGGCGATCTCACAAGCTGACGATATGAAAATTGAGCATATCGCCCAACACTATCACATTTGTATTTTGGGAATGGAATAATTCACCCAAAAATGGCAGGTCTGTTATCATTTACTCATCCTCATGTTGCTCCAAACCTGTATGTGTTTCTTTCTTCTGATGAACACTTGAAATATTAAAAAACATTGATAACTAAACAGTTTTGGTTCCCATTGACTTCCATTGTATAGACAAAAAATATAATGGAAGTCAATGGGAACTGAAACTGTTTGATTGTCAACATTTTTAATAATATTTTGGAATGACATTAGGGTGAGTAAATGATGACAGAAGTTTCATTTTTGAGTGGTTTTGTCTGTTTAAGATGCTGTTATCAGTAGGTAACTTACTGCGGATATGGGCATTGTAAGTCCAATTTGCCTTGCCTCATGTATCATGCCATCATTCTCATGGCATCTCTTTATTCTCATCTTTTCTCATCTTTTCGCAAAAATAACAAAATAAAAAAAGAGTCGTAGGATAGTGCTGTATTTCAAAACCAAAACCAGTGTTTATAATTCTCAGCCGTCTGTCCCGAAAGTTTAGTCCCACTTGTTTTTTGCCCTTTAGATTCTCAGGAAAATCATCCATTTTGATGTATTAGCAAACAGACTTCTCTCTGAAACGGGAACTGTAGGCTCACATGGCTGTGTTACCAAACACTGAGTTTGCAAACGTGTTTTTGCCAGACTTGATGTTCTGTCCCCCGCCCCCCACCACCAAACCATGGGATTACTGTGTGTGTGTGTATGCCGTCTGCTGTACGCGGGGTGTAATCTGCCAGAGGTCCTGGTGCGCACAGGGTTAAGACCAGGCACCCCACCAAGCCTGAGGCCTGCGGGGGACGTCCCACAGAGCCGTAAGCCTGCACAGAGCCCACACGCCCTGGAGCAAGGCCAACAGCACACACACAGAAGACAAACACACACAAATACATCGGGAAAAGGAGGGTTGACACAAGAAAAAAGGAACTGAGAGAATTGGTAGGAGGGTCAATGGCAAAAGTGGGGCTATGATAAAATAATTTTTAAAACACACGTGCCATGTTTTTAGATTTTAATTTTTTTTAAGTGTGTGTGTGTACATTCAATTGAATTTTCTTTTTTTACACACATCTGAAATGATTGATTAATATACTGTATATTGTTGCATCACATGATGTTAAAGAACCGGAAGTAACATAAGAGGCTTTTTGACCTTGAAACAGTCATGAGGTTTTGCAGGGGTCGTCTCCATGGCAATTTCCTGTTTTGTGTTTTTTATTTTTATTTTTTATGTTTCTCTGCTTGTTGGTGGCACCACATGACTTTATTGGTCGCAACACATGACCTTGATTTGGTAGACGATGTTTTTCAAACAATACTTAAAGCTTTCTTTTCAAGAATTTCATTTGTTTCTTTCATTATTACATTATCAGGATGATTGTGCCACCCTGACACTTTTGGCAGAATACATTTTTTAATTTTCATTTTGAAATGCAAAATGAATTTAATTCTAAAGCTAAGTACATGCTCATGATAGAAGAGATTTATTCAAATTGTGTATTTGAATTGTATTCTTAAAAAAAAAAAAAAAAACATTTTTAAATGACCTAAACGAAAAAGAGAGCATCACTCTGTTTTATTTGGGTTTAATGGTCTGTTTTCCCTCTGATAGTTCTGATACTGGCTTGACGTTTGTTGCCAGGCAAAAGTGGCCGCTGAAGGTTATCTTTCAGTTGAGTTACAAACACCATAGCTTTTCACAGTATCAATGCATTTGTTTTCAAGTGTTGTTGTTGGGGAGCTCGCCAAAAGGCAGCGGTGCTCCTGTCATGTATCCCAGCGGAGAATGCTCTGTTTAGTCTCTGAAACAGTCCGGTAAGCCTCAGCAGGTGTGGGAGCGTGACAGGAGATGCTGCCTGTCGCTGACAGACTGTAGGTGTGTGAACACTAACGCTTGTTTCTTTCTCTCCTCACAGATTATGTTTATTTCGAAAACTCCTCCAGTAACCCACTGCTGATCAGGCGAATAGAGGAGCTCAACAAGGTGAGTGACAGATGTATGTGTGTGTTGCTAAAAGCCAATCGAACACTACAAGACTGAAGTTGGTCACCATTTAATGCTTTAAGTCTGCGACAAATAGCCCGGATTGTAGCCAAGTCGCAGCATTTTTTTTGTGTATACACTTGTGAGTGGCAGATATGAGCAAATGGCAATGCAATTGCGAGAGATTGGAAAAAACGTTGTAATGTAATGAAAGAGAACAAGGATTGGGGCTTTCAGCCTCCAAAATGAGTAAAAAAAAATAGAAGTGGGCCATACGGCTTTTTTGCTATATTCTAAATACTATGAAGCAATTACTGATGCTTTTGTTAACTAAAACTAAACTATTGTTTTCATGAATTTAAACAATGGAGAAATAAAATTAAATAAGTATTTGATGATTTTAACTATAACTTGAACTTACATTTTTAAAATGTAAACGAAACTTGGAAACGGGGCTTTGACTACTGACAGAAATAAAAAGTTGTAATACTAAAAAACAGACATTAAAGCTAAATAGAAATATTTTAAATAAAAAATGACAAAGCATTTCAAAATTGCTAAAACTTAAACTAAAATGAAATTGAAAATGGATTATGTAAAAATCAAAGCTAATTCTGAATGTAAATAAATACTGTAATAGTATATAAATAAAAGTAGCTGCTCTTGGTTTTTTTATGAGAGAAGTAGCAGGAACATTATTTTAACAACCCAGACCTTTCAAACCAGACTACATCATGGGCCTAACTCTAAACCCTTGGTCTGATTGATTCATTCCCTAAATCAGCTGATTCAGGCCCTGTCCACACGAACGTGGTTATTTTTAAAACTGCAGCTTTTTCTACGCGGTTTGGCCGTTCGTCCATGCACAAACGCAGCACCAGTTCACTGAAACCGAACATTTTTGAAAACTCCTGCCAGGGTGAAGATTTTCAAAAACTCAGGTTGCAGTGTTATCGTGTAGACCGCGAAACCGGAGTTTTTGGCTTGTGACGTCAGAACCTGCACTGTTATCTCTGCCTACTGGAAACTTTTTCAGGATTCTGATTGGCCAACATGGCTTTACGGTTGAGATTATATCACCACCTGCTGGTTTGGCATGCTTTTGACAGTGCTTCATAGCATGTGTTTGCGTTTTCATGTGGACGGAGATTTTTTTTTAAACGGAAGAAGGAAAAACTTGTGTACGTGTGGACATGGCTTCAGTTTGTTAGTTCAACTCACTAATTTTTTTATCATTCTTTTATGGTGCTTTTTTTGTCTTTTTTGGAGCTTGACAAGCCCCAGTCCTTATTCACTTTTTAAAAAAATTGAAAATAGTGGGCAGAAAGTTATTTAAAATTTCACCTCTCGTGTTCCAAGGAAGAAAATCATACAGGTTTGGAATGTCATGAGTGTGAGTAAACGATGACGAATTTTTCATTTTTGGATGAGCGATCCCTTTAAATATGCAAAGGGTGACAAGTTTCAGTTTAGTAGTGAGCGCTTGGCAAAAACCCATACCTAAATGACTTACAAATCTCAAAGCTACAGCTTTCTATCTTTTTTTTTTTTTTCATACTGTGTTCACACTTGTAACACCCTAACATCACACTGCACCCCCCTGTCTGCCCTCCTCATCTTCTCTCCATCACGAGACCCTCTCAAATCACCCAGGAAGTGCAGAGGTGTTTAGGTCATGGTTTTGATTTGATCCTCAATTTGCATATTGTGGCTTCCCCAGGAGCTGATTGGTCTAGAAGCTGTTGCTGTGACAACTCTGTTTCCTTTTGCAGACGGCAAATGGGAATGTGGAGGCCAAAGTGGTGTGTTTCTACCGACGCAGAGACATCTCTACAACGCTCATCACCCTCGCTGATAAACATGCAAGTGAGTAGCTGTCAAAGACTACTTTACCCACAATGCTTTGAGCTGACATGTATGGCGAGATAGGGCAGATATCATATCAAGATCACAATGAAATTTGTGTTGATAACGTTGATAAACTCTGGATAGTTAACTCGATACGAATTAATGTGACAGCCTATCACACAGCAGAAATAAAGGTGACAACAGCCAGTCAGTGCATGTCGCCTAACATTAAGTCTGCATGTCTACTTCATGAACTCAAACACACGTGACGCTTGCAGTGTTTTTTTTTTTTAGCATCTTGTCGTTTTAATATGGGAGTTCACATGAACTTCATCTCCAGAGCGGTTCTTAGAATAACTTCATCAGCTTTTCAGCATTTCATTTGAGGATAACCACTGTCAAACGCAAACTGAAACCGACAGATCAAACCGCCAAAATAAATGTTCGGTTTTACATGAAAAAGTTAGGATGGAAATATATTACTATTGTATACTAAAGTATACTTCTCAATGTAATAATAATAATTTTGTTGTTACTAAGAAATATCATACAACCAATATATTTTTTCATCCATGTTTTAATTTATACAGTTCTTTGTTGTAAATTATTTATTTTTATTTGATTATATTTTAAAAGCTGATTTAAATTACTTTATTCATTTCGTTAGACTAAATTTTTGATGATAAATTTGTGTTTAAAAAAAACTAACACTAGCTTTTCTAATCTTTTTGTATTCTATCTATTTGGTTTCTTTTTCTTTTATTTATACAGTTAAAAGCAAAAAAGGCCTCTAACACTAGCTTGCTCTATTCTTTTGCTATTCTATCTGTTTTCTTTTTATTTATTACATAATTTAAAAAATCCTTGCTACGTGTACTGAGACTTGTTATAGCACTTGCACATCATTGCTCTTTTGTTGATTTTGATTGCTTCCATTGTCCTCATTTGTAAGTCGCTTTGGATAAAAGTCTGCTAAATGACTAAATGTAAATGTATTAAATTGTAACAGAATTCAGAAATGAAATAAAATAAAATAGAAAACACCGAATGTAAGGGGAAAATGGATTTCATGGGGCCCTCAGTTAAAAAGTAGCTTACTTTTTGGAGTTTAATTGTGAACAAACTAGTTATGTTTACTGTACATTCATTCTCATTGTCTAACATCCAAATGGTAAGCATTTTCTTCCCCATCATTGAAATGAATATTGTGATAAATATTGATAATGTATGATATGGAAAAAAATATTGTGATGACCATATCGGACAGCCCTAGAGTGGGTTCTATTCATCGATTGTTGGTTGGATTCTGAGCTTCAAAACTGAATGTGAGCTTGCAGTCGATTGTGGAGATTTGGGGGTTAAGTGGACTAAATAACTGGAAGAAGTCTGGGATACATCACCAAAGAGAAATCTGTCATTTTCATGGATGAATTCTTCACAATAAGATCTATAAAATACATTTACAAAATAGATAGGATGAATTTTCATATCATGCCAACTTGGAACATTTAACTATTCAACTGAAAAATTTACTTAACTTGTGTACTACCTACATAAACAGCTACCTTCTACAGGTGCATCCTAACTGAAATGGAACCTCATTACATCAAATGTGATTTTGGACAAAAGGTATTTTAGCACCTTATTAGGCAGCATAATTTTGCTGCTTACTTTTTGGAGCCTTTGTGCTGGGAGCGTTCCTAGGCAGCTGTCTTCCAGTTTGTTTGCAGTCCACAATGGCCACCCACAATCAGCTCACCAAACCTGAAAAAAACGCCCGGTGTCTGTTATCATACAGAGCTACAATAAAGTCTGTATATCGCAAGTTATCTTAAGTTATATTTCAAATATTTTTCTAGAATGCACTCTTTTCAAGTTTAAGGCACCTTGTAGTGAAGGGTACATTTGCTTCTTTAAAAACATGGATCACCATTCACACACATTGGAATTTTGTATTACCTGTACATATTTCTGAGTGAAACAATATTAATCGGAAAGTAATAGGTGGGGTTTAATTTTATCCATTTAGATTTTATTGGATAAAACATATTAGGCTATAATAATATTGGTTGATATTTTTTTCTCGCCTACACATCCTTTATGTCAGCTTAAATGAGACTAAAACATTTTGATTAAAAAGTAGTGTATTTTAATTTTTTTGGTTAGAATTTGACCTGATAAATAAGACTAGTGATGTTTATTTAATAGGAAAAGTTTGATCTTTTATTTTGAAGTCTTTAAAATTAATGTAATTTTTATATTATATATTATAAATATAGTTAATTTAATAGCATGTTCTTTTCACAATGACATCAACCAGCTGACCGTACAAAATAGTCTTTATATTGTCTTCATTTTGAGTCTCTATAGGCAAATTACCACATACAATTTGGGAAGCCTGTGTGTGTATGGATGTGGTTGTGTGTTATTTTGATAGCAGGCTGGTTTTAATGACATTCATGTTTGCTTCTCTACATTTGCTCATTATCAGAACACCACTAATGTGCTGACGGTGCACATTTCTTTGATTCAGTCTAGAGAGTCTCTTTATAATCACAATTTTTTACAACATTTATCACTTGCACATTTCATATTCATTGTGGTGACCTATTATGCCCCTTTTTAAAATAAGTACAATGTATAACAATGTAAAATAAGTCTCTGATGTCTGAGTGTGTATGTGAAGTTTTAGCTCAAAATACTCCACAGATCATTTTTTATAGCTTGTTAAAGTCGCCACATTTAGGATATGAGCCAAAACGTGCCATTTTTTTGTTTGTCCCTTTAAATGCAAATGAGCTGGTGCTCCCGGCCCCCTTTTCAGAAGAGGGCGGAGCTTCAAAGGTTCATGCTCCGGCATACTGGCAAAAACAAAACATTCTCACGCATTGAAATTTCAGAAACTCTCATGCATTCGTCTTTACATTGCTTTTTAACTACCATATTCCTATTTACAATCATTCTGGTAGCACGTGAAAACAGGCAGAGACGATATGGTAGCTTTAGCAACATTAGCCTTACAGAGTGCCAAGAATCTCTTTCAGAAAGGCTTTGGAAAACAAAATGCGCTTACTTTGTCTGGAGCTAATGTTCACACGATGCATTGGTATTGATCCCTCTTTCAGAATCAGGACATTTCCTTCGAAAAGGAAACTTAACCACAGTGTCCTCAGCGGCTCAGATGAAGGGAGTCTATGGAAATGTTACGCCCCTTACCATATTGTGATGCCTTGTCCCGGCTGGAGCGACGAGACAAAAACATTAAAACCCATTATAAACGAGGCATTTGTTGTATCCAGTGGGGACATAATTACGGATTATAATGACTTATACTGTCTTTTTACACCTTGCATTGCATCGCGCCGCGTAAACCTAAAACCATGTCTGCATGTGTGATCGGAGAAATGACAAACTACAAACGCTACACTACACTGCTCAAAACTCACGTTTGAATAGTCAGTGGCAAATTCTTTAAATATAAAAAACATACTTACAGTCTCTGAGTCAGAACAGCCGGCTTCCTCCACGGTGAAAGCCGATCCAGCGATCCACAGCGTGAAGTTGATGTATTTCCTCAGCGACCAGCACGGATCAGCTCTAGGCATGACGAAGCGGATATCGTCCTCTTTTTGGAAGGCCAAACAAAGTAGTTTCGCTTTCACAACGAGAAATACAGCGCCATCACGACATGGCAGCGGCGGCGGCAACAGCAAAACAACAGCAAGAATAAAAGTTACGCCGTCTTTTTTTGCGTGAACATTTGGGCGGCGTTATGCAAATCTTCCCACATCCTGACGTAGACGTGGGGGCGTGCTAGAACGAGCTGTTTTAGGTAGGCGTGGTTGACTCTTCACTTTTATAAAGAATATCTCTTTGGATTTGAGACTTTAGTCTTTGCAACTTTACAGATCTTCTTTATGCACCAATGCACCAAGGGCTTGTAACACTCCAAAGAGAAAGGAAAAATTTAAATCGCATCATATGACCCCTTTAAACTTACAGTCTGTGAGTCAGAACAGCCGGCTTCGTCCACGGTGAAAGCCGATCCAGCGATCCACAGCGTGAAGTTGATGTATTTCCTCAGCGACCAGCACGGATCAGCTCTAGGCATGACGAAGCGGATATCGTCCTCTTTTTGGAAGGCCAAACAAAGTAGTTTCGCTTTCACAACGAGAAATACAGCGCCATCACGACATGGCAGCGGCGGCGGCAACAGCAAAACAACAGCAAGAATAAAAGTTACGCCGTCTTTTTTTGCGTGAACATTTGGGCGGCGTTATGCAAATCTTCCCACATCCTGACGTAGACGTGGGGGCGTGCTAGAACGAGCTGTTTTAGGTAGGCGTGGTTGACTCTTCACTTTTATAAAGAATATCTCTTTGGATTTGAGACTTTAGTCTTTGCAACTTTACAGATCTTCTTTATGCACCAATGCACCAAGGGCTTGTAACACTCCAAAGAGAAAGGAAAAATTTAAATCGCATCATATGACCCCTTTAAAGGGGATAGTTCACCCAAAAATGAAAATTCTGTCATTAGTTAACTCACCCTCGTGTCATTCCAAACCTGTAAGACCTTCTTTCGTCTTTGGAACACAAATGAAGATATTTTTGATGAAATCCGAAATCTTTCTGACCCTCCATAGACAGCAATGCAACTGACATGTTCAAGGCCCAGAAAGGTAGTAAAGACATCGTTAAAATAGTCCATGTGACATCAGTGGTTTAACCTTATTTTTATGAAGCTATGAAAATACTTTTTGTGCGCAAAGAAAGCATTAAAAACAACTTTATTCAACAATTTCTTCTTCGGTGTCAGTCTTTGATGCACGTTTACAAGAGTACCGTGACACATGCGTGTGATGCCGTTGACACAGGAGCCGGCGTTCTGACGTAGAATGTTCATCGTCTGTATATTCTGGTTCAAATAATGAAGGCTTGGCAAAAACATTGCAAATCATCCTCTGTCTAAATCTTCAGACATGTTTACAAAGATTGTTTTATGTACAGCATGCTTATTCTTCTGCTTGTAAACAAGACGCAGCACATCCGGGTTCTACGACTGACACGGAAGAGAAGGAATTTAATAAAATCATTATTTTTGTTTTCTTTGCGTATAAAAATTATTCTCGTAGCTTCATAACGTTACGGTTGAACCACTGATATCACATGGACTATTTTAACGATGTCCTTACTACCTTTCTGAGCCTTGAATGTTTCCGTTGGGTTGCTGTTTATGCAGGGTCAGAAAGCTCTATTTCTATTTCTATTTCTATTTCACCTGAAATAACTTAATTTGTGTTCCGAAGATTAACGAAGGTCTTTTAGGTTTTTAATTTTTGGGTGAACTATCCCTTTAATGAAATAGTGCACCTAAAAATTTACATTTTGTCATTTGCTCACCTTCATATCGTTCTACACTTGTATGTTCTTCTTTGATAATTGTCATTGGCATCAAACCTGGTGTAACTCTTTTTTTTTTTTTTTGTAGCTCTACACCCTGAACTCCCATTCACTTTCTTTATATGGAAAAGAGCAGCCTAGACATTCTTTAGAATATCTAATTTTTTGTTCCATGGAAGGAAGTGGGTTTGGAAAGGCATGAGGGTGAGTAAATGATAGAGAATTTCCATTCTGGAGTGAACTAATCCTTTAAGTCTCATTAGAGGTTCAGGCAAAAAGCTGCAAGATATTTGTGTCGTCCATTATGCAATGTTCAGATGAGTGACAGCCCTTAAAACACCCTCCTCTCTTGAATGAACTGTAGTTGTGAGTCTTTTAAAAGAGAATCTGTTCCTGCTGTGAGCAGAACATTCCTCCAAAATGGCTGCTGTAGAGATTGATCAGCAGAGGGGTATCTGAGAGGTTTGTAAGTACGGGGTTAGACACGGTGCTTATGCGTATAAAAGAGATTTCGGTTTTGGTCCGCAACACACAAGTCTGATTCTGAGACCGTGAAGCCTATTTGTTCATGTGGATCACACAGATGCAGTCAAGAGGAACTCTCTCTATGTGTGTGTGTATTATGGACCTCTCCCTAATGTCAGCAGTCTCTCCGTGGACCTTTAGACGTTTGCAATATGTGAAAAATGCATGGCAGGAATGGTTGTTCACCACATGGGTGTGGGCTACATCCTGTCTCTGCCTTTGGAAAAGGGAAAGGGAGTTGAAGAATGAGTGGAAGAGCGTAAGGAAAAAGAAAAGTCACCAAGTGGAGGGATGATGATGGAGAAGCCTAACCAATGAGAAGAGGGAAGACACAAGTTCAGTGGCGGCTGGAGATGGTCTCGTGTGCCTTCATGCGAGAGCTAGAGGCAGTGCCTCGGCCCATTGTGCATTATTAGTGCTGCTTGCAAGCATCACTTTAGCTGTTGCACATATTTAGCATTAGGGCTATTAATTAGGTTGTATTAAAGGAATTGTTAACCCCAAATTAAAATTGGTATTATTTCCCTCCGGTGAAATTCATTTTTTAATTTTTTCTTTAATAAATTATTCTCTTTAATTTATTTTCTTTTAAGTTCTTTTTTTCTTTCTTTTACTAATTTACTTTTTTATTCATTCATTTATTCATTCATTCATTCATTCATTCATTCATTACATTTATTTTCTTTCATTCTTTTTCTTTCCTTTTTATCTTTTTTGTAATGTATTCTCTTTATTCTTTTCTTTTACTTCCTGCCTTTCTACCTTCATGCATTGATTATTTTTTTCTTTTTTCCTTTGTGTGTGTGTGTGTGTGTGTGTGTGTGTGTGTGTAATTTTTGTTCTGTTATTTTTTTTTCTCTTTACTTCTGTCCCAAATAATTTTCTTTGTTCTTTTCTTGTCCTTCCTTCATTATTTTTTTTCTTTTCTTTCCTTTTTATCTATTTTTATTTTTAGTAATCTTCCTTTCCTTTCCTTTCCTTCTGTATTTATTCTTTTTGTCTTTTCTAGTTATTTTTCTGATATTTTTCTTTCTTTATTTTAGTTCTCTTTTTATTTGTATTTGTTCTCTATTTTTTCTTTATTTTTATTATAATGTATTTTATTTTATTTTTTTATTTTCAATTTTTATTCATTTTATTTTCTTATTTCTTATTTATTAATGTTCTGCGTTCTGCATGGGCAAGTAAAACTCTGGCTTTCTCCAGAAATTGTAGAAATCTACTTTCTAGTGCTCTTTGACCCTTGATGTAACCCAGCAGAGCTTGTGGTCTGTAAACTTGACTTGAGCGTTGGACTCCGCAGCTTGCGGGTGCTGTGACTCACAGATGAAATATTTTGCTCTCTGTGATGCTGGCTCCGCCTCGCTGGGCCCTGAGAGCATGAGGCAGCGAGGCGCCATGTGTGCCGAGAGAGAGACCTGGCCCTGCTGTGAACTACTCACTGGAATCACCTCACTCGTCGGTCTCAGCCGCTCAACTTGTTTAAGCTTTCTGCTCGACCTCTCGGTGCCGAGCGCAACAGCTTTGAGTCACGGCTGTCAGAGTGAGCTGTGTTTGTGTGTTTTACATTTCTTCCTGAATTAGAAGGGCAAAATAAACAAACAGCGGGCGGAAAAAGGCACCGGGATTAATCTCCGTATCCTCTCATGTCCTTATCAACAGAAAGTTTGCGAGTGGTGTGGGTTTATGTGACATACAAATTGAAAATGTGTATATTTGTGGCCACAGCTTTTTGGATGGTGGCTTTAGAGTGTGGTGATGGAGGCTGTACCTATTGTATTTAGTGTGTGTGCATGTGAGGGTTTACTGAAAATAGTCTCTGGATCTCCAGAAATGACACAGATCTGTATGGGCTTAAACTTTTTAAGGATGCGAGTCATAAGGATGCCATTCTGATGCCATTAATTATTGTTTTTGTACATTATAAGTGTTTTTAAAAGAAGTCTCTTACAATAAAACTAATATTGTGAAATATTTAAAATAACTGTTTTCTGTTTTAATATAGTTCCAAGTTTTTATTGCTGTGATGGCAAAGCTGAATTTTTAGCAGTCTCCACTCCAGTGTCACATGATTGTTCAGAAATTATTCTAATATGCTGATTTGCTGCTAAAGAAACATTTCATATTATTATCAATGTTGAAAACCGTTGTGCTACCTAATATTTTTTTTAGAAACTGTTTTTTTCAGGATAGAATAGAAAGTTTAAAACAACAATATTTATTTGAAAGAAAAGTGTATATATACTGTGTGTGTTCGTATAAACAGTAATATTTTGGTAAGGCTAAATTTGATCACACCTGTTATCATCACACCTTAAACAAATGCATGGTTGCAAGTTAAAAATTCAAATGTATTAGTTTAATTAAACCTTACAAACATTATTTTGATATGCTCTGTTGACATAATAATGTTGATCAGTATTGTAATATACTCATACGCTCAATACGGTGTGTAAAATACACTTGCGGAATACATTTTTAAGTTAAAAGAAACATTACATTTTTGCTTTCTAAGTTGCAGTAAGCATTTTGTTTTGGTTTTGACAACTTAGAAAATTTGGCAGTGAATTTCTAGTTCCCACATGCTTTTTAGAGGACCGTATAGTGAGAATAAATGTTGACATTAGATATTATTTATGTGTTTTTAGTAAGGGGAAATACATTTTATGTTCTAAGCTGTTATGTTTAACAGCTTGTGGTTAGGTTGTGGGTGGCTCCATGAGAGCATACACTACATTGACCATATGAGCTATGTGCTAATGCCAGTGACAACTAATATTTTACTTGTTCATTAAATTTACATGCTAAATAAGTTACATTGACCATGTGCTATGCTAACTGCTCATTTCAATTCAAATAGATAAGATTACTTGCTTCCAGAGCCACAGCTCAATTATGTTATAAATTAGTAACAACCTTTTTGGATAATCGACTTAATTTGTGTTTATTCTACAAATTAAGTTTCTCTAACTCAGTGTAGTTTTTTGGTTGAACATAATTTATCTAGAGGTTGTCATAACTCAAAAAAATAGATCCAAACTGTTGCATGAATTTTTTTTTTTTGTTGACCCAAAATTTTTTTAGAGAATTTTTCACTTATTTTAGTTTCTGTTCCCCCAGCAGCGATAACTTTTAAAATAGAATTTCCTCCATCTCATCTTTCATCAGATTCACTTCAGACTGCAACTTCACATCTCTTGTTAAAATTTATTTTGCTATGGTGGTAGATTGAGTAGTGCTGCAGTGCCACCATTGAATAGTGGTGCAGAGAACACTGTCAGAGTGTTTTAGTACAGCGTTCTGTCTACATTAGTGCAAGAATCCAAACGTTGAAAAACAATTAACAGAATCCAATGTCCAGAAAATCCAGTATTTTTTGTAAATGAAGCAGAACAGGATTTCTAGATTCCCAACCCTACCTCAGTTTTGCTTATTTGCTTATGCTCATTGTGCTTATTTTTTTCCGCCCACACGGTTTGTGCTATGGACATGAGTTGTTTGGTTTGTTCACTCTTTAAAATAAAGGTGCTTCACAATGCCATAGAAAAACCTTTTTTTTTGTCTAAATGGTTCCATAAAGAACCTCTAACATCTGCAGAACCTTTCTGTTTCACAAAAGGTTCTTTGTGGCGAAAGAAGGTTCTTCAGATTACAAAAAGGTAAGAAAGAGATGGTTCTTTAAATAACCTTTGACTGAATGGTTCTTTGTGGAACCAAAAATGGTTCTTCTATGGCATCGCTGTGAAGAACCTTTTAAGCACCTTTATTTTTAAGTGTTGAAGAGAGCTATTACTTTTTGGATATACAAAAAAATAAAAAATAATAATCTGGCATATGATAAAACCATTAAAAAATCTCATAGATTTACAGAGAGTCATATCTAGAGACCAGAATATCATAGACATATGAGGGTGGACTCTTTCGACTTGGACCAGAAAGCAACCATCAACAACCACCCACCCACAACACCCTAGTTTTGCATGGACAAGCATTACCATTTTGTACAGAAAATGTGTAAATCTGTTTTTTAGTGCTCTTTAAGCTCTAATTCGAACCCAACAAATTTAGTCTCATTTAAGCTTCCATAGTTTTACGAATCAACATACGAATGCAGACATTCGGTTACCGTTAACTGAACCAAACGCTTTTTGAAAATATAAGCGTTGTGTGTAAAAATGGTTCTGGATTCTCCGCTCGACCTCCTCTTCTTTTCTTCCCCTCCACCTGGTAAGGCGATTCATTCATCAATAATTGATAATTGGTTAAGACAAGTGAAATGGAGAGGTAATTTGTTGAGTATAGGCAGGGTGCAGATGATTGGCTTTTTTCTCTCTCTTTCTCAGAACTACAAGCGAAGTTTACTGAGTTCAGCTCCTCTCTTCTCGACGGCTCTCAAGGACGCGGCAGGCTGCTCGTAGCCACAGGGCTGTTCCTCTCTCGCTTGTTCTCTATTTTTCGCGTCATCTTATCCCATTCACTCTCTTTGTTTCAGGCTCCATCTCTACCTCATCTCAGCAGGGGTTGTCGATACTCCACGCACAGCTGTAATAGAACGGTTACTGATGTGCAGCGCTTGTAAAGTGACCACCGTAGTTTCAGATTTCTTCATAGCAAGATAAAACCCGGATAGCTTGTGACAGGTAGAAAGCAATGGCATACATGTGTGCTGAATGTAGTAGCGGGTGAGGAAGAGGAGGGAATACTTATTGATTTCACACAATCGTCTGTCTTTTTTTTTCATTTGAAAATCCCTTGATTCTTTTTGTTTTGCTGCCTTTCCTTCCATCTTCATGTTTCTCCATCTGTCTCTCTCTCTCTCTTTCACTAATGAAACTCCAAATGAATTGGAGCACGCTCGCTGGTTTCTCTCCCTCCCTCCCGACTCTCTCCCACTTATCATTCTCCGCCGCACTCTGCCTCCATACATATATATGTGGGGTTTGTCAAGAGAGACGTCTTCTTTCTCTGTACATCCCCAGTAATCTTTTTAAGAGAAGGGTGATAATGTGTTTGCGTAAACCCAATTAAGAAAAGGCGTCTGTGTCGTCTTGCTCTCTTTTGGTTGTTTGCAGTCATTTTCACGTTTGTACACAGTGTTTGATTAGTCTCTGCTTGAAGATGTGGTTTTAGGTTGGATGAATGGCCATCACAAACTTATCCGCACCTCACTTTGAACTTTTCAGTCCTGTGAAGATGGTGTGATTTCCTGATTTGGGTCTTTGTAGTGCTTGTGGAAATGATTTAGGTTTAACCCTGTGAAGCCAGACATATGAAATTAAATAATCAGAATATATTTATTTATTAAATTATTTTATATATTATATATTTTATTTATTTTTAAGCGTTTATACAAAAAATAAACAAAATAATTGCATACATGGTTTTATTTTGTTTCATATTAAATTCATAAAGCTTTTGTGGCCCATATAATATGATATAGTATGATTGATATATATGCCAAAAACCGGTTGTGTACAACAGGTTTTTCAGCGAAGGTTTTATCATGTTGTTAATTTAGAGACCTTTGCATATCAAATCTGATACATTAGGCTCTATAGGGTTAAATGCCCCAAGGTTTCACTTGTTTGTTGTAAGTTGTTGTGAATAGAAAAGGATAGGTAGGTACATGCATATTAATCAAAAGACACCACATTGAATTTGAATTAAGAGGATCAAAATGATGCTGTGAGGGGATAGATTTGCGAACCACTGTCCTAGATCAGAACTCACAAAAAAACTCCATAAAACACATTTTTTGTCTTTTTGGATAAAAGTCTATTGCTGTGATTACTAAGTGGATTTTAGTGTGTTGCTAGCTTGCTATGCATTTATATCTGCCATTAAATGCGATCAAGCGAGATGTGATTGTGATCCAAGAAAGCATCGTTCCAGATGTAAAGAGGCCTAAGATATTTTGATCCCTAGATATGACTGATATGGTTCCTCCTTCAATGTAGTTTACATGGGTTTTTCTCCTCAACAAGCCTTGTGTTGTGGGGTTTCGTTCTTGACTGTGACAAACAGTGCGGTGTGAGTTATGCACAGAAGTGCAATACTTTTAGTTAAGTTCTAATCTATGAACTGGAGTATGATCAATAGTAATTGTGATAGCCTTAGGGGGTCGTTCTCAAGGCATTGTTTAAAATTGTAAGACGCAGGGCAAAGATATGAGGGAAAAAACGATCTCAAAGCACGTTTTTTGAAAAACTTAAAAACTTTGAACTTGAGCACCACATTTTTAGAATACAAAAGACACAAGTGCAGTGGTCAAAAATTATTTTTTTTGCATTATAGCAATAAAAATAAAATGCAAGTGTTCTGTAGTGATCGACTGACACGTTTTAATTTTTAATTGTTTTTTATTACTACTAAAAGGTGAAGATATCATAGGTTCACATACTTATTTCTCTGAAAAAAAAAAAAATCCTAACAGCCAGTTATTCTACTTTGAAGTGTGTGTTCAGTGTTGGAATGCCAATTTTTGTTTTGGTCTGTGTGATTCCACCCACTGCCAATTTACCCAGTAATACAGTAGTCAACATTTGAAGTGGATCAAAACCTTTCATCAAAGTTGTCCTAAAATCTAAAACCAAAATGTGTTCTTGTCTTAAGACAACTTTGATGAACTTTTTTTGATCCACTTCAAATGTTGACTACTATATTTCGACACCCTGGGTTGCCAGTTGGTGGCAAACACAGCGATTACAAATTCTACCCGACCTAAAGAACCTTGGCATCCATCTAAAAAGCTCTATTACCAGAAGCACATTAAAACGTGGCTAAATCAAATCACCGTCGTCTTCCATGGTCAATTGTGCTCATTCCTGTTGCGTGTCCTCAATCTGGAAACCCACGTGTGGAAGCGGGAGAAACGGCTCTCTTCAGTATTTTGGATTTGAACCATAGTACTAGTTTCAACCATTTGCTGTCAATATTACATACTGCACCTTTAAATTGTATGAAGGGTAAAAAATTGAGTAAATATTGTGCGAGTTCATTTTGAAACCTAAAAAAACGATAATGTTCCAGTAGAAGGGAGTCAAGAGAACTTTGGCTTCGAAGCCGTTTATAATTTTTTATGTTATGGCCAATAACCAATAAATGGCTAATATTAAAAACGCTTACTATTTGAATACTAAAAAACATTTTGGTTCCTATATAACTGTCAGAATCAGGCAATTAGCATCAGCATGCAGCATCACATATGTAATAATATTAATAAGGGTGGACAAATGAAGGTTGTTTATCTTTTCCCTTTGACTTTTAGGAGAAATAGAAGAGGAGATGGAGAACCCAGAAATAGTGGATCTCCCAGAGAAACAGAAGCATCAGCTGAGACACAGAGAGCTCTTCCTCTCCAGACAGCTGGAGTCTCTGCCCGCGACACACATCAGGTAACCTACAAAAAGCTTTGTCGATATTGAGGATACGCTTCATTCTGTGGTGTTCTCTCTAGCAGCTGACTGGCCTCGCTCTCATTAGCGTCTGCGTGAGTCACACATCTCACGCACATACCGGCTCCCTTCAGTCTTTTTCATGTTCTGGCCTAATGGAATCCCCAGCACAGGAGAGTATTAACCTCTCGTTCTTTCATACCGCTCTCTCATCGCTACGAATTCAACGGAGAGCAATTGAAGTTTGAGTCAATCTCATTTTTGCTCAAGGGCTTGTATTTTTCGTCAAGTCATCTATACATGTGAATAGAACCATTTAATCAGGATCATGCCCACTTTTATTTTGGAAGTTGCTATGAAATCGATGTTCTCAGGAAAGCGGCCATTCAGCATAAGGCTGCCCTTTAAACCACCACATCCGCTCGTGTCCTACTTACAAACCTGAGGTGCTGGCCAGGTCACGTCTGACTCATGTAAATCTTCTTTTGAGTTGGTGGAGAAAGTCGGACTCAAGGGTGGAGTGAGCTTGACCTTTGTGGATGAACGGGTTTTTCACTGTTGTTTGGTGATGGAAGGTGGACGTCCAGCATCGACTCTCTCAGGGGTTGAAGCGATTCATCAAGTGATTCGAATTTTCCTTCTGTTTTACTCATTTGCAGTGACCCAAAAACATGCACAAGGATTATGTATGGAAACCTGTTTATTTAAAAAATAGAGATAATAGTCCTTAAATGTTATTAAAATGTAACTGGCATTAAACACAACAACAGAGTTAATAAGTTCAAATTCAGGATTTGCTCAAATCTCATGTGAGGGCTTTGGGTACACTGCCAAAAAACATTTCTTATTCAGCATTTTGCTTTGTTTTTGAGGAAAATATCTAATTATACTTAAAACAAGATACACTGAAAAAAATATCAGACGATATTAAGCCAGCATGTAAGAAAAATAAACTTAATTCAAAAGGAAAAACAAGTTTTATATATAAACGTTACTAAATTTTCTCTGCTTTCCCTTAGAACAAGACTTGACAGCTTCTGTCATTTTACCGATGATGTAAATTGATCTTGTTTTAAGGATATTTAGATATATTGAATAAGAAAAAGATTTTTGCAGTGTAACATTTTTAAAATGGTATTTTTGGCCCTTTTGCTACAATTGATATACTGGAAAGAGGCCAGGATGTACAATTTTCATATATACGCCAGCTTTAATATCTTGTGTAACTTTGTTGGTTTGATGTTTTCTAGGTCTATTTTAGCTCTGGGATCTTTCAGGAGTATTAATTCATGCAAACTTAATCAAATAAAGTACAAATAAAATTTTAAATGATTCACTTCTAAGAAATTCTAAGCATCGGTTCTTATATCTTGGGGACCAGGTTTGTTTTTTTATTTATACTTTTTAAAATTTTATACATATTATGACCTTTCAGAGGTGTACTTTTAAAAAAGAAAACACCATTGTTTTGATTGAAGTTTTAACATTCTAAATTGTGTGATACATTTTTAAATGTAATGAAATAACAAATGACAGACTGTAAAAACAAACAGCAAAATTCTGTCAGTACTGTGAATAAACTATGTGAAGCAATTCAGATCTATTTAATGGCATATGTGATTCAGTCCACCACTAAAACTGTGTGTTATGTTGCTTTTTTAGGGGGAAATGCTGCGTTACACTTCTGAATGAGACTGAAGCCCTCAAGTCCTATTTAGACAGAGAGGTGAGTGTCACAGCATGCCGAGGTGTTTCTACGCATGTGCAAATGCTTTTGTTTGCATACATTTGCTTTTCACTCTCCGTATCTCCATTCACAGTATGTCTGCAAGAGGGACATGTTTATCTGACGTGTGTGTGTGAGTGTGCGCGTGTGCGTGTATGAGAGCTAGTTTGAGTCCCGATCCAAATGAATAATTCAGTGTGTTGACCCAGTATGTTCCTCCTCATATTTAGTAATGAGGAGACTGGAGACTCTACAAAGCGTCAAGCCAGACCTCTAATATCTCAAACACTGGTCTTCGCCGGTTCATCTGTCTGTGTTTATAGTAAAGGCCAGGAACATACTTTACATATAAGCTTGTTCACCGCATTACAAGCATGCTGTACTTGGTGTGCGTTCTTGTCTTTGATGCAACGATGCACAAAATTAAGCTTAGCAATTGTGTACTTTAATGCAGTATGTTTTTGGTCTTAATCAAGGTCTCTCTTGGTTTTGCAGGATGCCTTTTTCTACTCTCTGGTATACGACCCTCAGCAGAAGACTCTGCTGGCTGATAAAGGAGAGATCAGAGTGGGAAATAAGTACCAGGCTGACATCACTGACCTCCTGAAAGAGGGTAAGATGTCTCTTAGCCTTATTGAGTTAGACATGGTCAAAGCTTAGACTAAGTGTACTAGTGGTTTTTAAGGAATTGTTTTAAATGATAAAAAAAAACGTTATTTCATGGGACACAGACATTTTCTTTTTTTAAATATACTGGTTGCTGATTACTGTTCAGTTACATTGAATGAGAACCGGAGCTTTCAACTTTACAAATTATTCAGACCATTGAGAAACCAAGCTTGCTTTTCCCAAAAGCATCATAAAAATAAGTAGATAATAGAAACAATTGCCACCCATTGGTTTGTAGAGAACACAACTCAGATCGGTTTAATTTGTTCGCAAATCATTTAGAGCAGTGTGTGAACTGAATCAACTGATCCACTGAAAAGATCCAACTCAAAGCAACAGTTTGAGCATGAATCGCCACAATCAATTACAGATAGATAAAAAAATGTTCTTTCTTATGTTGAACATAAAAAGATATTTTGAAGAATGCTGGTAATCAAACTGTTGATGGTCCCCACTGACTTAATAGTATTTCTTTCCTACTATGGAAGTTGATGGGGACTAACAACTGTTTGGTTCTTCAAAATACTTCAGAGTATTTTCTTTTGTGTTTAACATAAGAAAGAAACTTATACAGGTTTGGAACAGAGTGAGAGTGAGAAAATGATGACACAATTTTCATTTTTGGTTTTCAAAATCAAGTCCCGCCCTAGTTTTTTTTTTTCCTCATTCAAGAGGCTGCTTCACTCTGATATACTGTAGTACTGTATGTCACAATAGAGAAAAAAAGATGATCGCAAGACTTTAATGCCCAATGGGAATCATCTCAAAATGCCAGATAGAACCCAGTTCATAGCTTTCAGTCACGTGACCGGCTTGATGACTTGGAGGGCAAAACATCCATAGAACTATAGCAAAAGCCTGTCAATTTTCCATCAGTTTCACAGCCACAAATATTTAGATCACCTCTCAAAAGAATAAAACAAAGGTATGTGAACAAAATGCAAGTTTTGGCCATTTGCATTCTGTATTAAGCACCCGCGGCAATATTTCAATCATTAAACAGTGCGACAAAACGTTGTAAAAACACTTAAAGTGCCTTAATATATTTAAAACAGTAATATTAAAAGATCAAATTCAGTAATCACCATATTAATGATGCATAGTTTACATAAGCAAGCGGATGAGGCCGGAATATGAACACAATCTGCTAATGGTTCAGTGTTTTCCTTATAATGGTTTTCTATGGGAAACCTTTTAATGTGAAACTTTGCACATTGTGCTTATATTCTGGGTTCATCTGCATGCCTGTACAAAATATACATCAATAAGGTGTTTACTGAATTTCGCCTTTTAATATCTGCGTTTTACGACATAACTACTTAATGCAATCTGTGTCAAAATAACTGGTGTTCAGTGGAGCAAAGCTTAGTTTTGCCCTCCAGGTGGGCGTTCCTATAAGACTGTGACGTCACGTGAAAACTATCAATTAAACATCCTGGTCATTATATTGGTTGCCCAGTAATGCTGCTTACACTAATTGTAAGAACTAAATTAAGTTCACATTAGATGAAAGATGGCTTCAGGAAGAAAGTGAAACAAAAGTCTAATTTCAAAGCAGTGTCCTGTAGTGATTGTGAACTGTGGGTGTTGGTTTGTCAGGAGAGGATGATGGTCGGGAGCTGGAAAAACTGGAGGAGAAAGTGTGGGATCCCAGCAACCCCCTCACCGAGAAACAGATCGACCAGTTCCTCGTCGTGGCTCGGTAAGATTCTGCAGCGTGAACAAATTAGCTGTTTTTTAGTGAACAGAACATTGCGTTTTAAAGACAATAAACAACAAAAACCTCAGCTGTGAAATTCTGAAGATGCCTCTCAAATAATATCTTTTTTTTAAACCACTCTATACCCTGTTATTTCAAACGGCATATTTTGCTCGCTCTCACTCTCTCATTTTTTTCCCTCTCTTTCTCAAACTTCCCCAACGCCCCTCCTCTGCAGGTCTGTGGGTACATTTGCGCGGGCTCTAGACTGCAGCAGTTCAGTTCGGCAGCCCAGTCTGCACATGAGCGCTGCGGCAGCCTCCAGAGACATCACACTGGTACGGCACATCTCACACTCTCGCACACTCCACACGCTGCTGGAAGACTTCACACTTTAGTTAAGCTCAGCAGGTTCATACTAATTAATGGCAGACATTTACAGAAAAAAAAACTTTTTGGATCATTTGTCCAATTCTGAAACTGGTTGTAAATGCTAATTTTACAGTATATATAATTATGTATAGTGAATTAAACATCAAATGTTGTATTGTAGCCAGATAATATAAATTATTATATTATATTATATTTAGTGCTGTGAAATGATTAATCGCCTCCAAAATAAAGGTTTTTGTTTACATAATATATGTGTGTGTGCTTTGTATATTTTTTATGTATATATAAATACAAACATAGGCCTGGGCGATAAAACGGTATCGATATTTATCGACATTACACTTTCTTCGATAACGATATAAAAAATGTTCGATATAGCATACTAAATAGGCATGTGCTATGACTGACGCACACACGAACACATGCTGAATTGAGTGCTGTGCCTGCCTGTGATGAGGAGATTGTGAATAAAAAATAATAAAATTAGTTTTAGTAGTAGAATTTAAAATAAACGTTTGCATTTGAATGTTTGCAGTGCGAGGGAGCGTCATCAGTGGCGCACGAGATGTGGTGATAATGATGTAAGTGACGTTGCATTTTAATGTTTTGTTAGTCTAGCCCACGAGATGCGCCACTGCTGTGTTATGCATTCAAAATATTAGAGAAATATAGAAGCTCAATGCGGAGAAAATCTTGATTAGTTGAAAACCGAAACCAAGCCATTCACACAGATGCATATTATATTTTTAGATGGACAAATATGACTGCCGCACTCGCGTCTCACAGAAGAGATGTAGCCATGCAAAGCTAAAACATTTTAAACTTTTAGAAAACACGTCGCGAATTTGTGGAGGTTTATTCCTTTTTCACTGCATCTCTTATGTTTTCAAATGCAATCTCCGTGATGGGCGCTTCGGCTCTTTGTATTAAGCAATGCATAAATACAT
>NW_015505368.1:1173582-1174577 GCF_001515645.1 Sinocyclocheilus grahami
GCGCCACTGCTGTGTTATGCATTCAAAATATTAGAGAAATATAGAAGCTCAATGCGGAGAAAATCTTGATTAGTTGAAAACCGAAACCAAGCCATTCACACAGATGCATATTCGGCACATTTTTAGATGGACAAATATGACTGCCGCACTCGCGTCTCACAGAAGAGATGTAGCCATGCAAAGCTAAAACATTTTAAACTTTTAGAAAACACGTCGCGAATTTGTGGAGGTTTATTCCTTTTTCACTGCATCTCTTATGTTTTTAAATGCAATCTCCGTGATGGGCGCTTCGGCTCTTTGTATTAAGCAATGCATAAATACATAATGCAGTTTTGTTCATAATTGTTTATGCAATTTACGAAATTATATTTGATTTATATGATTTTATTGTGTGTTTGACTGTTAAAACAAACAAAAAAAAACATTTTTTGTTTGTCTCAATAAATTGGGTTAATTTAAAAATAGCGGTTAAATAAAAAAAAAAAAAATTCTATTGCTCTTTGTTTTAAAAAAGGTTATAAAAATGTCAATAATTATCGATACCGAACAATATGAAACATGATTTTATTGTGTGTTTGACTGTTAAAACAAACAAAAAAAAACATTTGTTGTTTGTCTCAATAAATTGGGTTATTTTAAAAATAGCGGTTAAATAAAAAAAAAAAAAATTCTATTGCTCTTTGTTTTAAAAAAGGTTATAAAAATGTCAATAATTATCGATACCGAACAATATGAAACATTATATCGTTGATACATTTTTTTAGCTTTATCACCCAGCCCTATACAAACACATGCATTCATATATTTAAGAAAAATATGTTGTTTATATATTAAATATATTTATATATAATATAAAATATAAGAATATAAATATATACATTTATATGCATGTAAATATTTCCAAAATATATACATGCATGTGTGTGTATTTATATATACATAATAAATATGCACAGTACACACATTATGTAAACAAAAACTTTTATTTTGGATGC
>NW_015505368.1:1179084-1179635 GCF_001515645.1 Sinocyclocheilus grahami
AAACATTATATCGTTGATACATTTTTTAGCTATATCGCCCAGCCCTATACAAACACATGCATTCATATATTTAAGAAAAATGTTGTTTATATATTAAATATATTTATATATATAATATAAAATATAAGAATATAAATATATACATTTATATGCATGTAAATATTTCCAAAATATATACATGCATGTGTGTGTATTTATATATACATAATAAATATGCACAGTACACACATATGTAAACAAAAACTTTTATTTTGGATGCGATTAATCGTTTGACAGCACTAATTATTATTATATTATATGTGACCCTGGACCACAAAACCAGTCATAAGGGTCAGTTTTTCAAAATTGAGATGTATACATCATCTGAAAGCTGAGTAGGAAATTTACAAAATATTTTCATGGAACATGATCTTTACTTAATAACTAATGATTTTTGGCATAAAAGAAAAATCAATAAATTTTGACCCATATAATGTATTTTTAGCTATTGCTACAAATATACCCCAGCGACTTAAGACTGGTTTTGTGGTCCAGGGTCACATATTAATTAT
>NW_015505368.1:1180114-1185589 GCF_001515645.1 Sinocyclocheilus grahami
AAATATTGAGAAAATCGCCTTTAAAGTTGTCCAAATGAAGTTCTTAGCAATGCATATTACTAATCAAAAATTAAGTTTTGATATATTTACGGTAGGAAATTTACAAAATATTTTCATGGAACATGATCTTTACTTAATAACTAATGATTTTTGGCATAAAAGAAAAATCAATAAATTTTGACCCATATAATGTATTTTTAGCTATTGCTACAAATATACCCCAGCGACTTAAGACTGGTTTTGTGGTCCAGGGTCACATATTAATTATATTATATTATATTATATTATTAATCCTGTCACAAAAGAGGCATAATAAATGTCTTTTCTCATCTTATTTTACAGTCTAATACAGTCTAGCCAATACAATACATACCGAACGTCCCAATGATGCTTTTTCATCATGATATTATTTTCATCTTTTTTTTTTTTTTGGTATGCTCCTCTATTCAAATCTCATCTTATCTTTGTTGTTGCGCATGTTATTTAGCTTTTGTCTGATAACCTAAACGGATAACCTAGAATATCAGACACCGGAAACTCATGTTTGTGTTTTGTTTAAAAGAGAAAACAGGCTGCAGGTTTTAACAGAAGTAATTAATATCTGATAACAGTATTTGGTGAAGCAAGGTGTGCATGAAAAAAATCCAGTTTTATTTAATGTAAATGATGACTGTTTTAGGATGATATATTGACGGAAAAGAGATTACACTGAAGCATATTGCAGTCAAAATTCAAATGCAATTATAAATTCAGTGTGTATCCATGAACTAGCACAATTCATTTAAACCAGCATCTTACGTATTACATAAAAAAAGGCACCAGCTCTCATGTTCATTTCTTTTAGAAATGGTTCTTTTCTTTTGTTGTGTATGTACAGATGTGTTTATATCAGTCAAAAGTCAATTTAAGATTTAGAGATTGTTGTTAGTATTCGGTCATAAGTCAACAAAAACATCTACTCCGTTTGTAATAGTTTATTTAAAGTCAAAATTATATTAAACAACCCAGACTGAATAATTACATGACTAATTGTACTGTTTTGAAGTTCATTCAATATTTGTAAATGTTGTTGGAGTCTAAATGTTATTTCATTGACACAAATTCAAGGAAAAAACATGTAATACATTATAATGGATTGTTTTATTAATTAAATGTATAGTTATTTCAAGCAAAGTCTACTTTAAAATTAGCATTTTTTGGTTTTGGCGTCAGTCTCAGTGTTTCCATTTTGCATAAAGGTAAAGTGTGCCAAAGTTCACAAATTATTATAAAAATAAGAACGGTTACACATAGCTTTCACGAATGCCATTGGTCAGTCAAACTCACGCCATTGTTTGAGTCCGTGTTTCCGTCAGGATGCTTGAACTCAGAATTTGAGTGGCAAAATGTGATTAGAATTTAAAGTGCACAGTGATCACAATCATCTCAAATAATCACAATTAGATCAAATAATCTCCACCAGGCGATTATGTAATAATTGCGAAAGGCCTATTGCCAGCTCTATGTTCAATTTTAGCCTATAGGCTGTTCGAGAAGAACATCAGAGCACGGTTTTCACTCTCTAGCCACCCAACTCTGCCCGTTGTGTACAAAACATGAAGGAAAGATGCCAGAGGGCAACATCCCCATGCATAAACATACACACTCTCATGCTGCCCACACAATTCCTCCACAATTCATGTAGTGTCAGTGTTGTGTTGTTCCCAGGATTGAGCTATTCAGATTTTCAGCTGAAAACAATGGACTGTTTGGTGATGAATCTTGGATTTGAGCCATCATTTATGATGTGTTTTTATTTCAAATTATTTTCTTTTCAGTTTCACGCCATGGACACGTTGCATAAGAATGGCTACGACATGACGCGGGCCATCGCGGCACTGGTACCCCAGGGTGGGCCGGTGCTCTGCCGGGATGAAATGGAGGAATGGAGTGCATCCGAAGCCAACCTGTTCGAGGAAGCGCTTGAGAAATACGGCAAGGACTTCGCTGACATCCAGCAAGACTTTGTAAGTTTGTGTTTACACAAGCAGAAGGGGTGATTTCTTCAGTTTGTACTACAGCATAGCGTGGCTTTGAAAAGATTTGAACAGCATATGCTAAGGTAATTGTGGCAGTAATGACTGATAAACTGCCTTTGTTCAGGGGACAGCAAGTGTGCCAAGTGTGCATTTAACTCTGCCATCTGGTGGTCGATGGGTGTGTGTGCAGCATTGAGTGTTTCGGCTCTGGGTTTCAGTCAGAAATCTCTACTTGGAGAAATAGGGAGGAGCATGGAAAATGGGCACACCCTAAAGAAGTCAACCAGCTCATTCAGGGACACAAAGGATGGGAAATGGAGCTGGAATTCTGTTTGGCATCATGAACAGATTTGCTTTCACCAAAAATGAAAACTGTCACCATTTACTCACTTGTTTGATGTTGCTTTTTAAATCCATACAATTTCCTTCTGTGGTACAAAACAATTAAAATGTTTGAGAACACTTGTCAAAAAGTGACAAAAAAGCTCCATAAAAGAGTCCATATGACTCATTTCAAATCTTTGTAAACCACACCTGTAGTAAGCTGCAACTCAAGAGCCACTGCAGCTGCATCGTTCAGTGATTTGAGCAATTTTAATGTGTGAGACTCGTTCACTGATCCGTTTCTCAATTTCAACCTAATGATCTGACTCCGTGATCTAGTCAGTGGTTCCGAGTTAAACGGTTTTAAAATGTCATTCCAAACATAGACTTTTGTTCATCTTCAGAACACAAATGAAGATACTTTAAGATTCTCTCTTCCTTTTTGTCCATTTATTGAAAGTCCAAAAATGTAACCAAAATTTTCACACATTAAAAAGACATTGCATATATATATATATATATAGCCTAGCCTACATATGTTGTTGATCTTTTATTTACCATATTTGAGGTTCTCTAATGAGCAGTGCTTATGTGGAAAAAAAGCCTAACATAAATCTGTTAATTTTGTAAATTGATTATGTCTCCTCTGAAGACTTTGATTAAACTGCTCAATTTATAGAGATTACTTTTACAATTAATATATAAAAACCCAAGTTTTGGTTTGCGTGGATGTTCAGAGGAGGAACGGAAATCTCTCAGATTGAAAATATCTTCATTTGTGTTTCAAAGATAAATGCAAGTCCTATGAGTTTGGAAAGACATGAGGATTATCGTAACCTATCCATTGTAAATACGGGGTTAAATATAATAAACAGCAATTTGTTTATGATTTTAGTGAAGTATTCATTCTAAATGATCTTTTATTTTCCTATTCCAGCTTCCTTGGAAGTCTCTGACCAGCATCATTGAGTATTACTACATGTGGAAGACCACAGACAGATACGTTCAGCAGGTAATCCAACACTGCTGTCTCAAGTCTCTGTGCACAGAGATAGTTTTCACATTGAGACTAACTGGATCTTGTTTCATACAGAAACGATTAAAAGCAGCCGAGGCTGAGAGCAAGTTAAAGCAGGTTTATATCCCAAACTAGTGAGTATTTCAAAAGGTCGACGTTCAACCTTGGATTTTGCATTTCTCCATAAGCTTTGAGTGATTGCACTTTGACCAGATGAAATCCAGTAACCGTCATGGCCTTTTTTTCTACAGTAACAAGCCCAACCCTAACCAGCTGAGCATGAGCAGCGTGAAGCCAGGGCTCGTGAATGGAGCAGGGGTGCTTCCAGGAGCACCAGACCAGCCTGTCGGATTGGCCAGAGCATGCGAGAGCTGTTACAGTGAGTATTTGAGACGCTCTCAAGTACTTCAGATGCTAAAGGTGATGTTAAACTGAAAGGACAAAGTATTTGTACAGATGAGTTACATTTTTTCCCCCTGGTAATGTTAGTCAAGATTTCTCCCATCAAAAACAGTCATCATGAAGTTTTCTCTGACATTGTATTAAAGGGATAGTTCACCCAAAAATGAAAATTCTGTCATTAATTACTCCCCGTCATGTCGTTCCAAACCTGTAAATTGCTCTAATGCTATTTCTTATTGTGGAATTTACATATGAATCATGAGCTTTAAAAATGTAATTTTATTTTTTTTTTCCTATTTTATTTTATTTTTCAATTAAATTGTGGGTTAATGAATGGAAAAATATATATATATTTTAAAAATCAAGTTTAAAACACATGTACCAAATTTTTTAAAATTTACTTTTTTTGTATTTTTGTTCATTTCATATGGTTTAAAAAACTTTAATACTATTTAAATAAAAGTTTATATTTAAAGGCTCAAAAATGTTATGTGATGTAACCATCAAATAAAAAGTAAGAGTAAAAAAATAGAAAATTTAAATATTTAGATTTTTTTTCAATTAATTAACTAAGTTGGGAGGTTGTACCATATGCCATTTGACATTTCACAACCGGAACTTCATTTTACAACCTTAACCTGTCACAAACAGATAAAATATTTTAACGTTTATTAATATTTGATATTTTAAGATACTTACTGATCCTGTCACAGTGTCGAGAATCTACAGGGATCCTTGTCATTATTATAATTTTTTTCCCTTCGTGTTTCTGTATATTGGTTATACCACAGGACTGATTTGGTAGACAAATGTAATGAGCCAGAGCTAACATGGACTAACAATGAACAGTTGTATTTTTATTAACAAAAATACTGTAACAAATGTATTGCTTGGTGTTAATTAATGCATTAAATACAATTAACAAATGGAACCTCATTATAAAGTGTTACCGAAATTCTAATAAAACAAAATTATGTAAATGTGAATAAAAAAAATTACAAATTATGCTAAACTATCAATACTGCATTCTTTTAAATAGGCTTTTTTGTCTTTTTGGACCACCCTGAATTGTGCCAACACACACACAAAAAATGAACATATAAGGGAAAACATGTTCATACAATAAATGAACTGCATTTTTTTTTTTAATTAAAAAGAGTTTTGTGTCATTGACCCTGTACTGAATTACCACAGTCTTTTAAACCTAAGTAGAATACATCATTTTAATTGCGTTTCTTTTTGACATATTTCAGGTGCGGTTAGGTTGCCAGATATGTCCAAAAAGCTTCCATCTCTAAAGCAGACAGTAAGGAAGCCTTTAGAGTCAGTGGTTAGATATCTGGGTGAGTGAAGCTGCCTTTCCTTCCAAAGGCTTTTTTTCAGATTTTCAAGCAAACTCATTTTAATCATGTCTTTTCAAACCGTGTTCCAGAGGCCCACCCCTGCCCACCCAAATCAGATCCTCCACGAGGCGCCACCATTTCCATGGGCAGCCTGACGCCCATCAAATCCACACCCATCCTCAACAACGGCTCCCCAACCATCCTGGGCAAACGCAGCTACGAGCAGCACAACGGTTTGGATGGTAAGCCATCGTCAGGTTTCTGTGCTGCCCACACAACACACTCTCTTCCTACTCTTCTTGCGAAGTCTCATTCACTTGTCTTAAACTCTCCCACTCGTATCTTCACCAACCCCCATACAGGAAAACAC
>NW_015505368.1:1185599-1235081 GCF_001515645.1 Sinocyclocheilus grahami
TTTTTTCCCCCTGGTAATGTTAGTCAAGATTTCTCCCATCAAAAACAGTCATCATGAAGTTTTCTCTGACATTGTATTAAAGGGATAGTTCACCCAAAAATGAAAATTCTGTCATTAATTACTCCCCGTCATGTCGTTCCAAACCTGTAAGACCTTTATTCATCTTCGAAACATAAACTTTCTGACCCTGCATAGACAGCAATGCAACTGACATGTTCAAGGCCCAGAAATGTAGCAAGGACATTGTTAAAATAGTCCATGTGACATCAGTGGTTCATCCGCAATTTTATGAAGCTACGAGAATATTTTTGTGTGCAAAGAAAAAAAAATTAATGACTTCATTCAACAATTTCTTCTTTTCAATGTATGCATGTGGTGCTGCTTTTTAGTTAGCATTTTCAGACCTCTAAAATGCCTTTGTCATGTAAGTGAACAGCTAAAATTCATTAAATGTTTTTCATTTTTAGTTGAAAACTGTGTTGTGTAAAGCCCCCCTCAAACTAAAACTATTACAGTGTGTTTTCCATAAGTTTAATAAAGCTCAAATATGAAAAATAAATTAATATTATTATTTATTATTATATTTAATATTTATTATTTATATTTAGTATTTATTTATTAAAAATAAATAAATATCTTGTAAAAAATTATCATCAGAATATCAACGTGCCTAATAATTATGCACGCGGTGTAAAATAAAATAAGAAATGAAACTAGATCCTTGGCAACGAACTGAAATAAGTTGAAGTTCTAAAATTATTCAAACTAAAACTGAAATAAAAATAATTATAGTTAAATAGAAATATTGTTAATATTAATAAAAAACAATAATGATGACAAAAGCAGTAACATTATAAAAATGTAAACAAATAAAATAAAAAAGCTCATTCAAAATATTAATGAATACTAATAAAAATAATACTATAGTAACAATGTTCTACATGTAAATTACATCTGTTATGGTTGGTTAAGCTGTTTAAATAATTGCACATGAAATAAGCAAATAATAAGTAATAATGTCCCAACCAGTACAGGCTGAATACAATAAAGTTGCCGAGTACTGATTTGATTTTTATAAAAAAAAGAAAAGATTCAAAATAAATCCTGTTTTCTATTATATGTCAGCTTTAATATTATTTCAGGTTAAAGGTTAAACTACAGCGAGTAGAGCAGAGTGGAGTTGGAAGGAGCTTGATGTGTTTGTTTGTGTGTGTGTAGCCACTAGCTCGTATCAGTGGTACTCATGGGGGCCGCTCAACATGCAGTGCCGGCTGTGTGCCTCCTGCTGGACTTACTGGAAAAAGTACGGAGGTCTGAAGATGCCAACCAGACTGGATGGAGAGAGGCCTGGACCCAACCGCAACAACATGGTGGGTGTAAAGTGGATTCTCTCCAAACATGCTCCACGGGGCTCCGAGTCAATTCTTGACATGAAATTCTTGCTCCCCCCCCATGAGCCCCCCTCGAGTCATTTTATTTAGTCTGTTTTTTCTTGTGCTGTGCAATTCTGTTTTATTATGCCTCTTTGTGACTGTTAAATTAATGCCCTGAATGAGCGAAACTTTCTTTCATTTATGTTTAAAAGTGAAATTCATGGACTTTAACAGAATTAAAATGCAATATTTAGATTTCGCTGTCACCCAGGACTTGACTTTCATCTCGCTGTCTGTGTTCAGAGTCCTCACGGTCTGCCCATGAGACACAGCGGAAGCCCAAAGTTTGCTGTTAAGACCAGACAGGCTTTCTTCCTGCACACGTCTCAGCTGACGAAAACTGCTCGACGTGTCTGCCAGGACCTGTTGAGATCCACATATTTGGCCAGACACCCATACACACCTGTCAACACTGCCGCTATCAAAGCAGAGTGTGAGTATCTGCTGTGAGACATGAACATGGTATTTCAAGTTTAAATTGCTCTAATGCTATTTCTTATTGTGGAATTTACATATGAATCATGAGCTTTAAAAATTTAATTTTTTTTTTTTTTTCCTATTTTATTTTATTTTTCAATTAAATTGTGGGTTAATGTATATTTTAAAAATCAAGTTTAAAACACATGTACCAAATTTTTTAAAATTTACTTTTTTTGTATTTTTGTTCATTTCATATGGTTTAAAAAAACTTTAATACTATTTAAATAAAAGTTTATATTTAAAGGCTCAAAAATGTTATGTGATGTAACCATCAAATAAAAAGTAAGAGTAAAAAAATAGAAAATTTAAATATTTAGATTTTTTTTCAATTAATTAACTAAGTTGGGAGGTTGTACCATATGCCATTTGACATTTCACAACCGGAACTTCATTTTACAACCTTAACCTGTCACAAAAAGATAAAATATTTTAACGTTTATTAATATTTGATATTTTAAGATACTTATTGATCCTGTCACAGTGTTGAGAATCTACAGGGATCCTTGTCATTATTATAATTTTTTTCCCTCCGTGTTTCTGTATATTGGTTATACCACAGGACTGATTTGGTAGACAAATGTAATGGGCCAGAGCTAACATGGACTAACAATGAACAGTTGTATTTTTATTAACAAAAATACTGTAACAAATGTATTGCTTGGTGTAATGGAAAAATATATATATATTTTAAAAATCAAGTTTAAAACACATGTACCAAATTTTTTAAAATTTACTTTTTTTGTATTTTTGTTCATTTCATATGGTTTAAAAAACTTTAATACTATTTAAATAAAAGTTTATATTTAAAGGCTCAAAAATGTTATGTGATGTAACCATCAAATAAAAAGTAAGAGTAAAAAATATTGAAACTTTAAATATTTAGATTTTTTTTCAATTAATTAACTAAGTTGGGAGGTTGTACCATATGCCATTTGACATTTCACAACCGGAACTTCATTTTACAACCTTAACCTGTCACAAACAGATAAAATATTTTAACGTTTATTAATATTTGATATTTTAAGATACTTACTGATCCTGTCACAGTGTCGAGAATCTACAGGGATCCTTGTCATTATTATAATTTTTTTCCCTTCGTGTTTCTGTATATTGGTTATACCACAGGACTGATTTGGTAGACAAATGTAATGAGCCAGAGCTAACATGGACTAACAATGAACAGTTGTATTTTTATTAACAAAAATACTGTAACAAATGTATTGCTTGGTGTTAATTAATGCATTAAATACAATTAACAAATGGAACCTCATTATAAAGTGTTACCGAAATTCTAATAAAACAAAATTATGTAAATGTGAATAAAAAAAATTACAAATTATGCTAAACTATCATTACTGCGTTCTTTTAAATAGGCTTTTTTGTCTTTTTGTACCACCCTGAATTGTGCCAACACACACACAAAAAATGAACATATAAGGGAAAACATGTTCATACAATAAATGAACTGCATTTTTTTTTTTAATTAAAAAGAGTTTTGTGTCATTGACCCTGTACTGAATTACCACAGTCTTTTAAACCTAAGTAGAATACATCATTTTAATTGCGTTTCTTTTTGACATATTTCAGGTGCGGTTAGGTTGCCAGATATGTCCAAAAAGCTTCCATCTCTAAAGCAGACAGTAAGGAAGCCTTTAGAGTCAGTGGTTAGATATCTGGGTGAGTGAAGCTGCCTTTCCTTCCAAAGGCTTTTTTTCAGATTTTCAAGCAAACTCATTTTAATCATGTCTTTTCAAACCGTGTTCCAGAGGCCCACCCCTGCCCACCCAAATCAGATCCTCCACGAGGCGCCACCATTTCCATGGGCAGCCTGACGCCCATCAAATCCACACCCATCCTCAACAACGGCTCCCCAACCATCCTGGGCAAACGCAGCTACGAGCAGCACAACGGTTTGGATGGTAAGCCATCGTCAGGTTTCTGTGCTGCCCACACAACACACTCTCTTCCTACTCTTCTTGCGAAGTCTCATTCACTTGTCTTAAACTCTCCCACTCGTATCTTCACCAACCCCCATACAGGAAAACACACACACACTACTTTAATCTCTGAATGGCTTTCAGGGTTGTCATGGTAACGGATCAGCAGTGACTCACATGGATCATTAGTCCTGCGGGAGGTCAGACCCCAAAACACAGACTAAAGGCACCGTAACCGTCGATTCAAAAGGAGGGCTTCCCGAGCACGTGGCACAGATGTTAGGAACACTTATGTATGCTCCCCTGTCACATTGTGCTTCATTACCCTTGTCTCTATGAAGGCTTTGGAGGGAAACCAATGTTCAGCGGTTATATAAATTCCTGATGAGCTTGGCACCATTCTGTCCAAAGCAGCAAATCCTTTTTCTTCACCCCCATGCTGCTTTTTCAGATTGCTTTTACATTTGGGGTCTTAATGCACTTATTGATGTGGTTGTGATAAATGGCACATGCTCGCTTCCATGTTGCTGTCCTCAAACTTGGTCCTTGGTGGTGTGAGCCACATGTATTATGTAAAGGATGGGGTTAGCAGAAGAGTGCATGTAGTACCTCTTCGAACCAGTAGGGTCTTCAGGGTGAACGGCTCATGAAACTATAGAATGGACAGTGTCTGGAGTCTCCGTGACGGTAGCTTTTTTTCAAAACCTGGTAGGCTGCTCTGATGCATACTTCCTGCATGGGCAGCTGTCTTCTAAGGTAGCATCCTGACTGAAATGCAATATATCATATGTGACTGTTTTTGTGTGCTCTTCATAGGCAGCAGCTCCATGTGCCACACAAAAAGCTCTCTTTATTTAAGCACACTAGAGATTCACCTTCTATGTTGTTATGTTATGTTATGTTATTAGGATACATCTCCTCTATCACAGTTAATATTTACAAATGCCAACTATTTAATATACAATACACAACACAAATGTATGTTCATATTATACCAATTATTGTAATTTTATGTAAATAAACAATTATTTTGACAATTAGTTGCAAATACTTTTTTATAAATATGTATAGAGGTATTTATCTCTTATCACAAACCACATTTATATTTATATAAATAAAACATTTTATGTATTTATTTTGACAGTTAGTTGCAAATACCTTTTACCAACATATAAAGATGAATTTATCTCCTCTGACAAGTAATATTTAGAAATGCACACCATATTTAATATGCTGTACACAATACATATTTATGTACATGTTATAGTCTATATATATATGTATATATATATTCCCTCCTGGTGGAATGACCTGCCCAACTCAATCCGAGCTGCTGAGTCCTTAGCCATCTTCAAGAATCGGCTAAAGACACATCTCTTCCATCTTTATTTGACCTTCTATTCTATTCGATCACTCTCCATTCTAATTCTATTCTTTAAAAAACTTGCCCCTTTTAACCTTGCACTCTATTCATTTACTAACTGCTTGTTTTCTTAAAAAAAAAAACTAACACTAGCTTCTCTATTCTTTTTGTATTCTATCTATTTTTCTTTTCATTTTGGTTAATACAATCTATCTGTTTTCTTTTTATTTATTATATAATTACAAAAAAATCCTTGCTACATGTACTGCGTTAAGCTAACGGAGACTTGTCATAGCACTTGCATATCATTGCTCTTTTGTTGATTTTGATTGCTTCCATTGTCCTCATTTGTAAGTCGCTTTGGATAAAAGCGTCTGCTAAATGACTAAATGTAAATGTATAGCTTTAGTATTTGCAAATGCACACAATATGTAATATAGAGCAGACAATACAAAATATGTACATGCATTATATGTACAGTTGAGGTCAAAAGTGTAAACCCCCCTTTTCAGAATCTGCAAAATGTTAATTATTTTACCAAAATAAGAGGGATCATACAAAATGCATGTTATTGTTTATTTAGTACTGACCTGAATAAATTATTTCACATAAAATATGTTTGCATGTAGTCCACAAGAGAAAATAATTGTTGAATTTATAAAAAGGACCCCATTCAAATGAATTCTTAATACGGTGTTCTTCAGGTCCCACAAATTCTTTGGTTTTCTAGCGTTTTTGCATATTTGAACCCTTTCCAACAATTACTGTATGATTTTGAGATTTAGTATTTGCAAATGCACACAATATGTAATATAGAGCAGACAATACAAAATATGTACATGCATTATATGTACAGTTGAGGTCAAAAGTGTAAACCCCCCTTTTCAGAATCTGCAAAATGTTAATTATTTTACCAAAATAAGAGGGATCATACAAAATGCATGTTATTGTTTATTTAGTACTGACCTGAATAAATTATTTCACATAAAATATGTTTGCATGTAGTCCACAAGAGAAAATAATTGTTGAATTTATAAAAAGGACCCCATTCAAATGAATTCTTAATACGGTGTTCTTCAGGTCCCACAAATTCTTTGGTTTTCTAGCGTTTTTGCATATTTGAACCCTTTCCAACAATTACTGTATGATTTTGAGATCCATCTTTTCACACTGAGGATAACTGTGAGGGACTCATATGCAACTATTACAGAAGGTTCAAACGCTCACTGATGCTCCAGAAGGAGAAACCATGCATTAAGAGCCAGGGGGTGAAAACTTGAACAGAATGGAGATGTGTACATTTTTCTTATTTTGCCTAAATATAATATTTTTTAAAATTTAGTACTGCCCTTCAGAGGCTACAAAAGATAGTTACATGTTTCCCAGAAGACAAAATAAGTTAAATTTACCCTGATCTTCAAATTCTTAATGCATGGTTTTTGTATGTGTATGTGTGTGTTTATCTATGTATGTATGTATGTATATATATATGTAAATTGTTAGGTGTAACTGCATTTTACCAACATGTATAGATGGATTTATCTCCTCTCTTTCTTTCTACATGTGTGTCAGGGTCCAAACCCAAAGTTCTGGCTCCTCAGTGGGAAATAATGGCCAAGAGGGTGTCTGAACCAAGCCGAACTCCCTCTGGCCTGCAGGATGAGGTTCATGAGCTGGACTGACTTCTGCTTTGACAACTGACTGCTACACTGACCAGATGAGCAGGTACAGCTCTCATGACCATTTCTAATGCATATTTTCTCAACAGGTACATTTTAGTAGATATTCTAATAAATTTGAGCTTTAAAAATGCTTTAAAAAAACCCTTCCATCAGATGTAAAATATGTATATACTCTACTGTTCAAAAGTGACAGTAAAGGCATTTCTAAAGTTACTTAAGATTTCTGTTTCAAATAAATGCTGCTCTTTTGCACTGTTTTCCTCGAAGAATCTTGAAAAAATAAATTGTTCATGGTTTCCACAAACATTTTAAGAAGCACAACTGATTTTTGTAAACATTAATAATGATTATTACTATAATAACATAAAAAAAAATACTGGGTCTTTCTGGCCCATATAATAAAAAAATAATGTAACCCTTCAAACTAGGGCTGTTAATTAATTAAATTTTTAATGTATACATTTAAAACAAAAATTAAACTTAGAATTCTGCAAATAACTTAATTTCAATAAAATGTGTTTATATTGTTTTTAATACTCTAAATCCAATATATTAAAGCAACAACTGGTGTCTTTTGTTGTACTACAAACTCTGACAGCATCTCTTTAATGCTCAGGTGACTCGAGAGATTTTTTCAGCTCTCAGTGACGGATGGACCTAAGAAAGGTGTGCGGTCAGAAAGCCCTGTCCAGGCGGCCCATTTTTACAGCTGAAGCCATTGAAATGACTGCAAAGCCCTGACGTCTCCATGGGTTAAAACAGCCTGTGGCCAATCGCAGGACTGATCTGATTGTACAGGACTGATTATTATTATTTACCATCGGCTGTTACTTCTGTCATTGTAATTATAATTATTACAATTATTATTACTGTTCTTTTTTTTTATCAAGTATACCCATTTTCTTTTTAATGACTTGAGAAAATGTAAGAATCTTGAACGTTTCTTGAAAACGACTTGCTCCCAAACCATAATGTAAAGGTGGGACGAACTGTCATTTTTGTCTCTTGCGTTGTTTTGTAACATGACAGCTCCGCGCCGACGTGAAGGACTATATGACGTTTTTCTTCGTTTGGATGCTTGTATTCTCCGGTTCTGTTAGTCCGTCCTGCCACAGTGGTTTAAATTATTCAGAAAGACAACAGAACGTTCTTTTTCTACCTTTTTCACGAGTATTACAACTGCTCCTATATGTAATTTCTCTTTTGTGAATATGTAAATGAAAACAGGAGGGAGGCGTTATTGTACAGTGGTGCATTTTGGGCCTTTGGTGGTTATCAAAGCTTGTTGTAATGGATTTGCCATGCACAGCGTATTCTTTGAAATGTCTTTTTGTAAGCTCTCTCCTGCATATACGGAGAGGTGATGGGAACTCTGAAAAGGTACTACCCCATTAATACAATGATGCACCTTCTTAAGAATGAGCTTGTATGGGAGTGTGGTGTTTAAGTTATTCCTCACGTATGCATGCTGCAAAAAACTGAGCGCTTCAGGCTAAGGATATGTGATACAACCCAGTTTACTCTGCAGTTGGCTTATCAAATATTGATATCTTTAGGCCAAAGTAGAGCTTCACACACTCATCACACATTTTCCTTAAAAAAAAATTTTTTTTTTTTTTTTTATGTATTCAAATGTGAAGGATGTATACACATACAACAGACTGTAGTTGTAAACATTTTTGGAAAATCTCAAAAAGTAATGTGTAATTTGACACTTGCAACCAAAGATACTGAGCTTAGCAGTTTAAAGGATGTTTTTTTTGGGAATGATATTTTTATAGACACGTTTTCATGAACTGCCATAATATCTAAAGCAGAATAGGTAGAATATAGGCTTATTTCATTCCTTACAAAACACACGTCAATTTGGAGTCACTTGTGGTGGAAAAAAATGACACTACGGATATCAGGCAAACTATATTTTAATGTTTTTCATTTGTTATTAAAGGGATATTTAATCCAAAAATAAAAAGCTGTTGTTTACTCACCCTCATGTTGTTCCAAACCTGTATAACCTGTATTTTTTTCTTTGGAACATAAAAGATATTTTAAGAAACATTTCAGTGTTTTTTTTTTTGTCCATACAACGCAAGTCAGTGGTACCAAACATTTGTTTATCAACGTTCTTTAAAATATCCTCTATTGTGTTTCACTGAAATAATCAAGTCATACGGGTTTGGTACGACATAATTAAAGGGGTCATATGAGGTTGCTAAAAAGAACATTATTTAGTGTATTTGGTGTAATGAAATGTGTTTATGCGGTTTAAGGTAAAAAAACACATTATTTTCCACATACTGTACATTATTGTTTCTCCTCTATGCTCCGCCTTTCTGAAACGCGTCGATTTTTACAAAGCTCATCGTTCTGAAACGCGAGGTGTGCTCTGATTGGCCAGCTATCCAGTGCGTTGTGATTGGCCAAATACCTCAAGCGTGTGACAGAAATGTTACGTCCCTTACCATACTGTGATTCCCTGTCCGGTCGGAGCAACGAGACAAAAACATTAAAACCCATTACAAACGAGGCATTTGTTGCATCCAGTGGCGACATAATTACAGATTATAATGATTTATACTGTCTTTTTACGCATTGCATTGCATCGCGTTGCGTAAACATAAAACCATGTCTGCATTTGTGATCGGAGAAATGACAAACGAGCGCTACTCTACACTGCTCAAAATTCGAATTTGAATCATCAGTGGCAAATCCTTTAAATATAAAAACGTACTTACAGTCTGTGAGTCAGAACAGCCGGCATTGTAGTCTACTCTACCAGGAAACAGTCCTCCATAAAATGTGCTGCACACAAATTAATATTTGGGTTGAACTGTCCTGGCACAGTGTTGTAAATACAACTTAACCACTGATTTCTAGTCGTGTCCTCTTTTGGAAGACCAAACAAAGTAGTTTCGCTTTCACAATGAAACACGGCGGGCTAGAGTGAGCGGAGGCCGGTGGGCTTGAGAACAGCGCGGCCAGCGGATTCGATGAAAGAGCGTCCGGCGGGCTTGCGGCAACCACATGTGACGACCCCGGGCTGGACTCCGCTTCGTCCACGGTGAATCCAGCGATCCACAGCGCGAAGTTGTTGTATTTCCTCAGCGACCAGCAGGGATCAGCTCCAGGCACGACAAAGCGGATATCGTCCTCTTTTGGAAGACCAAACAAAGTCGTTTCGCTTTCACAACGAAACACACAGCGCCTTCACGACATGGCAGCATCAACAAAACTACAGCAAGAATGAAAGTTACGCCTTCTTTCTTTGCGTGAACATTTGGGCAGCGTTATGCAAATCTTCCCACATAGTGAGGTAGATATGTGGGGGCGTGTCAGTACGAGGCGTTTTAGGTAGGCGTGGCTGACTCTTTTATAAAGAATATCTCTTTGGATTTGAGACTTTAGTCTTTGCAACTTTACAGATCTTCTTTATGCACCAAGAGCTTGTAACACTCCGAAGAGAAAGGAAAAATTTTAATCGCATCATATGACCCCTTTAAACAATGACAGAACTTATATTTTTGGGTGAACTGTCCCGTTAAGTGGTTATATTTTGTAGAAAAGAGAGATTATGGTCCTGCAGCCACAGGGTTTTATGTTTATAGCTGTAAGTAAAGTCCAGGATTTTAACATAAGACACCCCATATTTAATGTGTTAATTAAACTGAATTGTGATATTGATATGCACCTGTGATTTTTAATTGATAATTTGTGTTTTATTGTATTACTGCCACATAATCAAGCACTGTCTATAAGTTTGACATTTGCTGTGCCTCGTGTTCGGTTGCATGAGCTTTTCAGCTCGAAGCCCTGGAGCTAGAGGCACTTGGACTCGAATCTGGCACGGAATCTTATATTTTGGACTTAATATGAATTAAAATTAATAATAAGTACAAACAACATACAAACCCAATTCCAAAAAAGTTGGGACACTACAAATTGTGAAATATGTCATCTATGTTGTATTCTGAATTAAATATATTGAAATTTGAAATTTCCACATCATTGCATTCTGTTTTTATTCACAATTTGTACAGCGTCCCAACTTTTTTGGAATCGGGTTTGTACAATTAAAGTAAGACAAGGGCCTAGACTCGACAAGGTGGACTCGGACCCAACAGTAGCCTACCTGGAGCACTGGCCCCACTGGCTGTATTCTACTCTTATACCCCAGTACTCAATATTTCAATTATGGCTGTGGTTCATTTTTACCATATTAACATACAGCATAAAACATAATGCTAACAATACGTCATGGGGCTCATATTTAACACAAGAGTGATGCTGACGTTGAAAACGCTATGTGTATTCCATCAGTGGATCTGAGCATATTCTTTTCAGCATTTTTGAAACAAGCAGGATAACTTAATATAGCATACTCGTGTGTTTTCCTTATTTCCGTGCTTTTTTTTTCTTTAAATAAAAATTTCAATTTAAATAAATTATATATATATATATATATAATTTCTTTAAATTTAACTTTTTCATTTTTCTTTCATTTTGTGTCCCAGTTCAGTCATGATATTCAGCTCATAAAAATATAATCTAGAAAAATATATTTTACATTTTAGCCCACACTGTAAATTATGTAGCCTACAAATTACAACAATACTATAATTCCTTTACATAAATGACTAAGAAGATTTTGCACGTTTGAATAAAATGCTAATGAAAATGTCAGTTTCATATGTTTTGAATTGCCATAAAAGTCGTTCAGCGATTGGCATTTTACAGTCACATCCTTCGATCACTCCGTCCTCGGCTCATTGAGAATCAAATCAAGCATGCTCGAATGAGTCGACTCGTGATTCAGTTTAGCCAGTGGAAGAGAGCGGCTCAGAGTCAGACCAAGGGTGCGTTTCCCAAAAGCATCGTTAGCTAACTATGGTCGCAAGTTCTATTGAACTCTATTGGTAACGACGGAACGTTCGAACAAATCAGCTTTTGGTGAACGCATCTTTTAAAAACTAGTTTTGTGAATCGATTCATCACAAAGATCCGACTCAAAAGCATGATTCGATGCCGAATCGTACGTCGCTACTAGGTAGGCTGCTCGCTGTGTTTTGAAACGCAGCCGGTGTGTGAGCATGTGCCGTTACTGCTGCAGTAGAGTACAATATGTCAGTTATCACCGGACAGCGGCGAGAGGACAGAAAGAGCCGGCTACAAATGTACTCTGAGGGGCAACCGGTGCAACGAGTTTCTGTTTAACACCAAAATGAGTCCCGGCTCCTCTACATCTACAGCAGCGGAAGAATAAGAAGGTAAGTCTCGCCGGCTTTTAGGATGTTTCATCAGACCCAGTCGAGTTTCCTGCATGGGCTATCCCACAATTTACACGAGCTCGAGTCAGAGTACACCGGTGCACCTTTCTGAACGTTTACTCGCCCACAAGCTCGCTGTTTTACGGACTGTTATCACCCAAATATGCGAACGAGGAAGTCAACGCTGCCATCTCCATCGCATTTGATCCTAAACGCGCTAATTTGCGCTCAAATCTTTAATTACGAAGAAACTTGCTCAAGTTTGACCATTTGCAGTGTTGCATCTGTCTATATCGTTTCTTTGTTGTCCGATACAAAAACGACAGGAAACTTTATGTAACGTTTTTACTAGAAAAACGAAGTGCTCAGAGTCCGCACTGCTGTAAATGCCACTGTAGTGTGGCGCTCGACAGAGTGGAGTTGCGTCTGCGCAGGCGGCGCGGCGCTGCAGTGGTCGGTTGTCATGGAGGCCTGCGCTGCGCATCCGACCGCCGCTGCTGCTGTCACGACCGCGGTGTATTCAGTCTCACACGGAAAACCCTCACATTTACATATCCCAAACCATTTGTATTATGAAGAACATGTCAGGTGCTAATCAAGTCGCATCATTATTTTTTGACGACACTTCCGAAACAGACAGTATTTTGAGTAAACAGACCAAAAGAGTTCAAATTCTTTACACGTATTGGCGTCACTTGCTATAAACAGACCTTTGGCACTGGCTTCTCACTTCTTCCATCTCAGTCACCCAATAGCGTATATAAACATGACACGTGCCCTTTAAGAGGTCGTTCTGGGATAGTTTGGATGGGTCGATATTTACTACGCAGACTATGTCCTCTGGTGTTTCATAGCGCTAAGCTGAAGCCCCACTTACATCAGCAGCGTGAGATCAAAGACACTCAAAGCTTACTTGATTAAATCGGGGGATTTGCTGTTTAGTTTGGCAGATCAGCTCCACGCTGTTTCACTTGCCCACATCTCAATCTTGCTTCTCAAAATAAGACTGTAGTTATGGTAAATGTCGGCTTGTCATTATTTTATTCTTCAAAGAAGACTTGCCATGTCAGTCTTTTTTAACATCACTGTGGCTTGGTGCTGTCATGTGACTAACCCTCTCTAATAAGGCTCAGAAGTTGTTAATCTCTTGGCGCTGACCCATATGTTAGCAGTCTGGGACATACTTGTGGTCCTTTCGGGGGAACAAACTGAAAGGATAAGCTCTTGGAGTCACTTGAAGTAAAAAGTATATAAGAGGACTGACTGCAGAGTGGGACTGGGTGGTCCTGATCCACCTAATCATGAGCTTGGCCCACCCTGAGAGTCCTATGGCCAACCATATTTTAAAGCTGCAGCCAGACCATATTAAACTACCATGATATCGCTAGCAGAATGATTTATATAGCCTACTTATTATAGAGTTGATTATTAGTATTAGTATTGATTATTTTTGAATTCATTTTAATTTTTTCAGTTTTCATTTTAATAGATTTAGTTTTATGTGCTTTTGTTTTTATAGTTCTGTTTACCTTTATTTTAGTTTTTAGTAATTTAATTAAGCTTAAATTTATTGTATTTCAATTAGTTGACAAGGCAGCATTTCTAATGTTTAAGTTTTTTTTATTTAACTTTTCCATTTAATATTTTATTTGATTTAATTTTTTTAATTTATTTCAAATAAAAATAACTATTTTTAATAGTTTTAGTTCACAATAACAATACTGGTAGCGCTACAGTACTTTTTCATCTTAAATTAAGACAAAAATTATGTATTTAATTATTGTATATATCTAGAATACATTTTCCGCCCCCCAAAAGTCCCTTTTTTCAGAAACGGAGGGTTGCAGATTGTGAAAAGTATTTTTTAATCATACTTTTAGTTTTTTATTATTTTAATCATTTAATATAAATAATGCTGGGTAAGATTTTATTAGTAATAGACCAATATATTGGGAAAATTTAGGCCATTTTAAGATTATTGAAATTTGCATTTTTTTAATAAATATAAGCATTTAATGTTGACAAATTCACTTATGTCTCCCTCTCTCTCTCTCTCTCCCGCACTCTCTGCCTTTGAAAAACATATCAATTAACCAAAAATTATGTGACTGTTATTATTTAGCCTCTCCTTATTACTAACGGCTTTCAGCTACTGTTGTTTTGCATTTTTTTAAATTTGTGCCTCATTAACGCTGATGAGTGAAACTCAGGATGAATTGTCCGCCCCATGCTGAAGAATTTATTGAAACTGGTTCTGCCTCTGTCATGAAACATGATCATCCTTTAACAGCCCTGAGGAGGCTTATCAGCACTTCTCTTACCTGATGAGAAGAATGTAGGCTGTGTGCGGGCTGGAGCCAAGCTGATGTCTAGAGTAGCTGAGCTGTGTGCGCTATTGATCCATTGCCATTTATATTTGTGCAGAGTGAAGTGAACTCATGGCAAGAGACCAGAGCTCTCATCAGTCACCTCTAGAAATAGCAGTAATAAGAATGCATCGGAGCCTGTCATTCCAGTGCGTCAAAGGAGAATGTTATAGTATATTATCCCTGCTATTGATGTGCCTTTGTTCTCTTGGCAGGTGTGTGCTTGATATTGACAAAAAGAAGGACAGAGTGGGAAAAAAAACACAACAACTTGGATAGTGTAGCCTTTATGATGTCTGAAATTCCCATAGTACTCAAATGGGCACTTAAAGGGACAGTTCACCAAAAAATATTATGCCATGCATTTAAAAAAAAAATGTTCCATGGAGCACAAAAGGAGATATTTTGTGCAATGTTCAAGCTGCTCATCTACAGGTGCATCTCAATAAATTAGAATGTCGTGGAAAAGTTCATTTATTTCAGTAATTCAACTCAAATTGTGAAACTTGTGTATTAAATAAATTCAATGCACACAGACTGAAGTAGTTTAAGTCTTTGGTTCTTTTAATTGTGATGATTTTGGCTCACATTTAACAAAAACCCAAAAAAAATTTTTTTTATTGGTATTATGTAGTATTCTAATTTGTTGAGATAGTGAATTGGTGGGTTTTTGTTAAATGTGAGCCAAAATCATCACAATTAAAAGAACCAAAGACTTAAACTACTTCAGTCTGTGTGCATTGAATTTATTTAATACACGAGTTTCACAATTTGAGTTGAATTACTGAAATAAATGAACTTTTCCACGACATTCTAATTTATTGAGATGCACCTGTATATGGCGGAAGCAACAACCAAGCTCCAGAAAAATAGTCCATGCACTGCCATTGTGTGCTACTTAAGTGAATCAGTATTGTTTATGTAATATTGTAGTGTTTATTAATATTTCAGCTTTTATTTTCAGTTCACACACACACACACACACATTTCTGTATAGCTTTACATTTACTTATTTCAGTTTTAGTAATTTTAGTACTTTAACTTTCAGTTACCAGAAATTATTTTTGAATATCTTTAGTTAGCAGTAAAAACACTAAAATAAATGTTGTGGGTTCAGTACAAGTTAAGCTTAATCAACAGTTCTTGTGGCATTGATTACCACAAAAAATAATTTCCACAAAAAAATCTGGGTTACATGAGGCACTTACAGTGGAAGTGAATGGGGTCAATCTGTAAATGTTAAAATAATATTGTTAATGTTTTAATTGTGTAGCGACAAGACAAACAATATGAATGTAAAAAAAATGTGATTTTAATGTAAAGATATCACTAACCTTCACTTTTTAAAGTTATATTAAATTTTACAACAACTTCATTGCCATGACAAGCTTTATCATAATACGTAAGAATAAATGTAAGTTTCACATTTCTGCTTTTGAATCCTCCAAATATTGCATTCCATTGTAAGTGCGTCACTCTGTGTTAGTGCCTTTCAGTTTTTTAAAAAGAAAATGAGAGACGGATACTGTTCCCGTTTGTAGTAATTAACCTAATGCCATGAATGCCTGTGATTGAGCATCATTTGCTAAAACAGCTTTAAAATATTCCACTTATTTGCATTTGGCACACATATCTGAAATACCATTTCATGTACTTTGCCCTTACTAATAGACAAATTCTACAACCAATTCCTCTCTTTATTTGCACATAACAGTGATTCCCTGGCGGCTAGACAGAAACAATTCTTATCATCCAATGTCACAAAGCAGTCGTTCTGCTTTGATGCTGCTCTGTGCAGCTGAGCTTGCGTGTCTGTGTGGTATAGTGATGACCAGGCTGTCAGCAGTGACTGGTCTGTTCAGGTTGCTGAGAAGGTCAATAGAGGTTTGACAGGAGGGATCAATAGCAATGCTGACTGCAAGGCCAGTAAACAGAGGCAGACAAAGTACTCAACTCCATTACTTGAGTGAAAGTACATAAACAGGTAACATGTAAACACTGTACCATACAACTCTTAATGCAAGGTTGTCCGGATGACTGAGCACTTGTGTCTTCTATTGTGGCTCAAGAGCTGTCTTATCTCAGTGCATAGATTAATATTTCATAATGGCCTTTCCATTAGAGTGCAGAATATCAGCCTTTTAGCAATGTGTGCTGCACTCTCATGGAGTTACTCTGATACAACCTTTGGAGTTTCCAAGTATGAAATGCAATTTTTATCAAGTGTTATTTATAACACCTCTCACCATCTCATAAAAAAAAAATAAAAAAATTAACAATAGACAAAAACAATGTCTAAACAGTATTGTTTAAATTACACAAAAAAGTAAAAACAATAATGTAATCAGAAATGGAAACGGTAAGATAAATGATTAATCAAAAGTGACACTGAATACTTTTACACTGTTGCAAAAATTTGTTTCAAATAAATGCTATTCTTTCTTTATAACTTTATATTCATCAAAGAAAAATAAATGCATCGTACTCATAATCAGAACTGTTTTCAACATAATAAGAAATGTTATTTAAGCAGCAAATCAGCATATTAGAATGATTTCTGAAAGATCACGTGACAGCGAAGACTGGAGTAATGATGCTGGAAATTCAGCTTTGCCATCACTGGAATAAAATCTCTCACCATCTCATAAAAAAAAAATAAAAAATTAACAATAGACAAAAACAATGTCTAAACAGTATTGTTTAAATTACACAAAAAAGTAAAAACAATAATGTAATCAGAAATGGAAACGATTAATGATTAATCAAAAGTGACACTGAATACTTTTACACTGTTGCAAAAATTTGTTTCAAATAAATGCTATTCTTTCTTTATAACTTTATATTCATCAAAGAAAAATAAATGCATCGTACTCATAATCAGAACTGTTTTCAACATAATAAGAAATGTTATTTAAGCAGCAAATCAGCATATTAGAATGATTTCTGAAAGATCACGTGACAGCGAAGACTGGAGTAATGATGCTGGAAATTCAGCTTTGCCATCACTGGAATAAAATACATTAAAAAAAAGAAATTAAATATTTATAAAAATCTTAAAATATGAAAACAGTTCTTTTAAATTATAATCATGTCTCATGTTACTGTGTTCACTGTATTTATGATCAAAGAAATGAGCCGTTGTAACTATAAGATACTTGTTTGAACACAAACACAAAAAATGTAGTGTGTGTATATGATATATATATATATATATATATAAAAGGCTGTATATTTCTTCATAGTGTGTTCTTGCTATTGTTAAGGAACTAAGAGCTTTACTTGTAGTACACTAAATATTTTCTGTCCCGAGCTGGTTAAAATGTTAAGCATGCCCAGTTCAGAACATTTGGAGATGCTTGTAACACCAGACGCTCTTCCTTTTTGTGAAGATATTTTAGAAGAGCTGGAAGATTTTAGAAACAGTGGCTGCGTTTATCTCAGTAACACTTTTGACATCTTTGATGTGTGAGGCTTTTATCATATGCACGGATTTTTTTTGGTGAGATTAAAATTACAACACTTAGAAATTCTCATTCTTAGTGTTAGGTTAACAGAATTCTTATAATATTATACACTATTATAATTTTCACAAATACAATGGAATAATGTGTATTTAATGTGTATATCGTAATACACTATTGTAAAAAAATAGATTTAGTCTTACACTGATAGCTACAAATAAGTGCAATATATGATGGAATGTATTTCCCAATAGACTTATATTGTAAGTGTATTACTGGAAACACAAATATTCTTTGTTTTTAGGGGAAAGTTGAAATGAATGTCTGTGGTTATGGACAGCATGTTATAGAAGCTTAAGTTGTTTTGCACCTGTAACATTCCTTTAAAACAAAGCTATTACTCCACTCAATTTAACAGGACTGTATGTTTACATTTTTTTTCCCCATTTTAGTACATGAGTACCACATTAGCATCAGCAGCAAAGCTCAGAAGTACCGCTCTCTTTGGACCCTGACAGACAGAGTGGAGTGTGGACAGTGAGACAGCAGGTTGGTTAAATCTGCAAATATTACCGTTTTTCATAATGTCCCACTCTTGTTTGTTTTTTTGACCCACCCTCTCTATCCATTGAATCCTCAGTCTAGTTTAATCACAGTACAGGCTATATTAGTTTTTGTTTTTCAAATAAGACTAGCAGATCTATTTTAAATGTGATGGTGCACTTTGTAAAGGTTTGTATTCGATCTAAGGCGGTGTGAATTATAGAGTCACTTGAGTTCCCATGATGGCCTTGGAGCAAGACACTTAACCTCCATGTGCTCTCGGATGACTGTCCCTACAATTAGCCTACAGTAAGCAGCTTTGGCTGAGAGAAATGTTTGCTAAATGGCAAGTAACCAAAGTGTAATTGATAGGCCATAATGAGATCACATTCATCTCTAATTCATTTACACACACATCTTCAGCAGCAGTTGAATATCAAAAGAGTCATAATTGCCTAAGAATTGACCAGCCATCTCTACGGATTCACTGTGATGTTAGTTGTACACAGATGAGCTTTTTAGGACTTTAAGCTCTTCAGAGGCCCTCTGACATATGATACTGTATTTTAAGCTGTACAGTGTGTGTGTATGTACATGGATTTAAAGCAAAGGACAGTTGAAAGTGTTTGTTGGCTCATGTAACTAGGATCAGTTATTTTTCGCTTATGTCTGCAAGTGACCCCGTTCATTAATCCAGCTCATATGCTCCTTGAGATTATATTCTGTCATTTATTAATAGTATATTGTAGATGCTACTACTGTGTGTTGTCATGCAGCATTTGTATTTTGTTGGGTATGTTTGGTGTAGCATAGTACTCTACTCTATTTGTTTCTGCAATATATAAACTACCGTTGAAATGTTTGGGGTTGGTACTATTTTTGATGTCTCTTATGCTCAACAAAGCATTTATTTAATTTAATATTTATAATAACTGCTTTCTATTTTAATATATTTTAAAAAGTAACATTTATCAGCAGTTTATATAAATGCATTTACTGTCTCTTTTGAACAAAAGTATCTCCTTGCTGAATAAAAGTATTAATTACAATTAATAATAAATAAAAAAATTTTACTAACCCCAAACATTTGAACGGAGTGTAAATTGGGCACAACATGCAAATTTTTTGTATGAATAAATTACCCAATTGGCCTACTATTTGGCCCAGATTTGCCAACAAAACCGTGCCCACAATCAAAGTTACTGCTGTTTTACATATTATTTTGTATACACTGTACATACTATATAGTATACACTGTATACTGCACAGTATGCTAGTATTTCATTCAGAACATAGCCTCTGTTGCAGCGTATGCAGATTTGTAACACTTTTATTCATTTATTTTTTTTACCTCCTGAAGCTTATACGTCAAAATAAAAGGAAGATGATCAACATGGCAAACACAATGACCCCTGAGCCCCTTACAGCCCTCTCTCGATGGTACTTGTATGCCATCCACGGTTACTTCTGTGAAGTCATGTTCACGGCCGCCTGGGAGTTTGTGGTGAATTGCAACTGGAAGTTTCCCGGCGTGACGAGCGTGTGGGCGCTCTTCATCTACGGAACCTGCATCCTGATCGTAGAGCGCATGTACCTTTGTCTACGGGACCGCTGCAATGTGCTGCTCCGCTGCATCATTTACACACTGTGGACATACCTGTGGGAGTTTGGCACGGGTTTGCTGCTACGACAGTTCGACGCTTGTCCATGGGACTACTCAGAGTTTAAATATAACTTCATGGGCCTGATCACGGCAGAGTATGCTGTGCCTTGGTTCTGCGCCTCCTTTATCGTAGAACGCCTAGTGATCCGCAACACGCTCCGGTTGTGCTTCGACGAGGCCGCCAATCCCGGCCAGTCTGAAGAACGTTCGGACAGAGGTGGTGGAGGACGAGGAGGCGGAGGGCGAAGAGCACGAGGGGCCAGAGCAGGGGCCACCAGCGCAAATGGCTACGTGAAGGTGGATTGAGGATGTTGTCAACACCTATCCCCATCTCAAAGCTCCCGTCACCCATGACTCTCACCGCACATCTATCAATCTCTCTCCCATTTGCTTCCAGGGAAAGAGTTGCTCGGACACAGCTGGTGCAGCTCCAACAGAGAGTTGCACAACTGTGAGGAACTTTCTGATTTATCGTCCAGCTGGCGTTCTTCACTCTTGTGGAGGGACGTTCATTTGCCACCTCAGTGCTCAACGTTTACTGCTCTTGCTTTGGGTGAGTAGCCATTAAGTTAAAGGTTTGTCTGTAGGAGTGGTGCCTGATGGCAAAATGAGAATTGACCCTCCACCTCTACCACCATACTGTACCTCCCAAACCAGTCCATTCACTCCGACACTCTGGGAGGGGACAAACAAAATGACTCGTGTTCCCTCGTCCAAAACGAAACAAAAAACAGGAATGCAAACACATCACTTGTAGAGAGATTTAGATTATAAACAGTGTGTATGATGTATATGTAGTAGCAAAAGCAAATAACTGTTGGGATAGCTTACCTTTTGAATGTTAGTTTGTGTTATTTATTAATATCTAAAATGTAGTTAAGAAATGTCATGATAATATATTAAAAATGTATTGTGTATATCTACTGTATAACCTAAAGCAATGCCTTGTACTTGAATTTGGTGTTTTTTTACATTCTTCAAAAACTTCAGTGCTTGAACATGCATGAAAGTTGTCTTCCAGGAGATTTTTTCATATTCAGACTGATCTTAGATGTTGCGTACAATTTATTTCCTCCTCTTTTTTTTTCTTCTTTGTTTATTTTTCTCATGGAGATGAAGATCCAAAGGAGTACTGTATTGTTTTTACATATATAGAGGCCTGGTGCTCAGTACTGAAACTATAAAAACATTACAGTTTCCTGTGTTTTCACGGGAGAGAATGAGTTGTTGTGGTAAAAGTGTTGATGAACTGGTGCTAGTTTCTCATTGAGTCTTTTAAGGGATCTGATGATAGTCACAATAAAGGCATCTAGAATGTAGATTCACTGGTTCACTGACCTCAGGTACATCAATGTTAATTATTTCAGCTCTGTCTCTCATATGCCATGAAGTAACGGATTAAGAGAAATATATATAAAATGCCAACATCACCTTGGTATTATCCGCATGGTTACAATTTCAGGTTATGGATTTGCCAGAAAGTTTTGTTGTATTGGTTATGTTGTACTGACCAAACAAAAAATTTATTAAAGCCACAAATTTTTGAATGAATTGAATTTCCCCTCAATATTGTTGGTTTTACTTTTTTTAAGTGAAAAGGTCTGTATTTAGTCTTTATCTCAACTTAATACAAAAGTTGCAATTAAAATTTCAAATGTTAAGTTCATAGTTTTGATAGTGTAGCTGCGCAGCTTTTGTTCTGAAGTTCATTGTAATGTCACAGCGTTTGGCACGCCTGTCTCTTTGGAGTGCTAGATGATTGTCAAAGTTATACATTTTAGTTGATTATCAAGTGCACTTTTCTGTTCCCTTGAAATTTTGCGTTCCTATTTGTAAGCGGTGCATTGCCATTGTTCTTGTATTGCAATCACTCTCTATAACATAATACAGATCAGGCCATATCAGCAAATGTACGGCGGTGATGGAGATGGTCTTCAATGCCATGTCTGTTCACCTGTTTATACAGCCGTGCATTCAGGCAATAATAATGTGATATGCGGAAGGAATGCATTAAGTGTTGTCATTTGAATTTTAAATGTGTGATTTAAGCAAATAACACCCTGCGACTCACACTTACACACATACATTTAACAGTTTTTTTCCCAGTTCATTAAAACAGTAATGGCTTTACATATAAATTCTGGGAGACTGGGAGAAGATGGCCTGGCAGATGACCAAAGTGTGGCAGTGTTTATCCCTTTCTGCTGTTCTGAACACTCACCTAGTAGTTATTTGGATATTAGCATATCTTTCAGAAAAGAAATGACACTTGACTTCGTGCTGGGCGGTATACCGGTTCATACCGAATACCGGTGTTTTTAGTTTTGTTATGATATGAATTTTTAAAATACCGTAATACCGGTGTATATCGCTTAAACAACGTTCAGAACGCGACACTGTTTGAAAGAGGTCCCTTTTCACTGTTGCACTGTGCTGAGGGAACAGCTGTATGTGTTACTAAGCGTGAAAGTTCAGAAACTGAAGCTGTAGAACTAATAGAACGTGATGACACAGAAGAACTCATTGAAAATTGTTTCCTTGAAGTGACCATCGTATGTTCCCTTCACTAACGGACTTCTGGAAGGGCCCTTCGTGAAGGGATTCATGTTCACTTTTATTTGGATGTCCCTACAAATGGCATCCCCTTCCCGAAGTGCCCTTCAAGTGTGCAAAAAAGCTGTGTGGAATTCGCTGATCGAGTGTACACCAGTTGTACACTCATTAGTGTGGCGCATTATGGGATTGAATGAGCTCACTTGATAATGCCCACTATGGTTTTGAACAAATCACTACACTTGGCTGTCTCTTCAAATAGCGCATTATATAAAGGTATAGGGAACAATTTCGGATATAGCCTGTTTTTTAATGAATCAGTTGACTGAACGAGTCAAAACTGTTTTTACAACAGCTGTATCCAAAATTGCCCCCTATACCCCCATTCACTCTTCCCTATACTTTTGTCCACTAATATAGTCTACCTAATGAGTGGATGAAAACAAGTGAGTGGATTCGGACAAGAGTGTGTCGAAGTGCTGCAGATGCCATCTTAACTGAGACGCTCACAGTGCATGGCTTTACATTTGTTACTGAGGTGGTGTATTATGGGATTGAATGAGCACACAATGTCTATATGGTTTTGGATATTACCTCCAGACACCTAACCCACACATAGTGCCCTATAAAAGGATATAGTTTGCAATTTCAGACACAAACACACATATCGCTCTCCTACTAGTGTAATAATGCAAGTGAACTGAATCAGTGATTGAAATCTGAATCAGTGATTGAATCCGAGTCTGTTTGGATGATCTACATCTAGAATTTTCATTTTTGGGTGAACAGTCCCTTTAAATAGGTTAATTAAGGTTTATATTACGAGTCCGATTCTCTAAACATTAGGCCACGACTTCCCATAAGTGAACATGTGAACCATTTCTCATACAAACACTTCTCGAATCTAATAAAAACCAAAGCACTTCATTCATTGAGGCTGAACAATCATGTACCTTGTTATTAGACACTGAAGAGGTTAAATGCAGGTTAATATATAAATGTGATGTTGCCTTATGACCACTAGATAGCGTCCTATCACCACTGCAGAACCCGGATTTGGAGCCTTCACCAACAAGTGTAAGGTAACTTGCTTAATGTTAACAAACCACAGTTGCTACAGTTATTGTTACGAATGTAAAATCATTATAAATTATTATGGGATCTCCTTTAAGCTTTTCAGTTTCCAGCATTTGCTAATGCCGAGTTATCACAGTTGTATAGTAGCAACCATAAATTTTGTTTACCACAGTACATTTCTATTCTGCTAGACTTCACCTCAGATTTCATGAAGTGTGTATCATAATGTATCAGTGTACATGGCATGTTTTGTTACCTTTCAGATACTATGCTGTCTTTGGGCTATGTGAGCTGTGTTTCTGTGTCAGACTGGTCCACACCTCATGTCCTCATCAGCTTATGTCCTACAATGGCTGGAATCTATAGAGTTCATTATATGAACATGGTATTTTTTGTCCATTTAGCTGTTTTTGCTTTCTATCAATAGGCCAGAGCCTTAGGCCTGATTATACAACTTATGACAGGTATATTGTTTTCAATATTTATTTCAGAACTTCAGAAAATTAACAAGCTCATTTAGTTTCAGACATGTACATTTGATTGCATTTTGTCACTTAATCCTAACTATGCATTTTAATCCTTGTGTCACCATATATCATTGAAAGGCTTTTCAACCTATGTGCTGTCTTTCTTGTCTCCAGTTTCCTGCCCTTTTTGTAGACTCTTTCAAAAAAAAAACCTGTGGCTATCTAGGGCAATTATGCGTCACATCAAATCCTTCAATTGCGATTTGGCAACTCTTTTCTCATCGCTGTTGATTGCAGTGACAGCACGCCTATGAGCTCACCTGACCGTAGTGGGTGTGGCCTGCTATGATGCCACAGCACCTCCAACAGCAGCACAACCAATCATCTGTCAACACTCCAAATATGGAAAGGTCCTAACCCTTTAAAGAGCAGGTGAAGCATAAATAGCCTTTATTTCCCTCCCGATGTGTGTGTAGAGTCTCTCTGTCTGATTTCTGTAATGTTTCTCTGATTTCATTCCAGCTTAATGAAGCAGCAAAGCGGCTCACAATGGGAGACTCCAGCTCAAACAGCTCCAGGATTAACAGCCCAGGAGGGGTTTGGTTAAATGAAGTGTCTTGCATGGGAACTGAGTCAGTGGGGAGGGGTATCACTACAGTATTCTTTAAGCCTGTCAGTCATCGAAGCTGTCAGAGTGCAGTGGAGCAGACGATGGCTTCATGCTGCATTTGAGGGGTGTGTCGAGAGTAGCCCATGTTGAATAGATCTGAGTGTCAGGGCTCAGATCCATTCATAAAGCAGGTTAGAAATGGAGAAAGAGTCCTTATAAACCATACAATGGGAGGAAACCTGCTTTACAACTGCGCTTATGTTATATGGGGTATTGCAGACAGATGCTGAATTGTTGACTAGAAAAACTGGCTTATTCCCTGTATTTAAAGCATTTTAACTGCAGGCTAGTAGAGCAACTGTTCTTATCTTAGACTTAGAGAATGGAACTGCTTTTTAAACCTTTTTTTATAATCCTGACACGTGCTACACAGTGATTGTAATGACACAAGGTTATAAACTAGGCAGTCAGATTAATTATACACACAAAGGTTATTGAGAATAGTATAAAAAGGGATCTCATAAATCATGTTGATTTGTTATCTCTGCAAACATGTCCCATGAATATTAACCAAAGTATATTAGTTAATATTCAGTATTAGTTAAAGGGGTAGTGTACCCAAAAATGACAATCTAGTCATGATTCGCTATTATGTCATTTTGAACCTGTATGACTTACTTTCTTCTCTGAAATATCACAGAGGATTTTTTTTTTCTGGTTGGACTTTTAGAATATTTCAGAGTTTTATTTTTTGTATGCATATTTCTATGCAACAGGTTGGAGGGCATAGTGGAAAAGCGATGCTATGGTTTGCAAGATGAAAAACATACAATACTAGGCTTTTTTATCTTTAAAAAGTGTCATTTTCAATCCTGGGTTATTCTGTTCCATGTTTAACAGTGTTCATACCAGCCTGATCTCATGAGAAAATGTGTTTATGCTGTTTTACATTTTAGCGACTAGGTGGCCAATTTGTATGAATTCATACAATTTGATCTGTATGAAAATTATTTTTTTCTAAATAAAGTAAGCATGACGGTCCACCCCTAAACCTAACCATAAGTGGGGTGTATACAGATACAAAAACATATGAATGAGATTATATGAATTCAAATTCTCCATCAATTCGCCAAAACTTGTTAGTAATTCACATTTTACTATATACCCTTACCAGTTAAGTTCTGGAGATGGGCTTAATAACCCAGGGTTAAATGTTGCTTAACTTAAAGTGTAAATGTGGCCTTAACCTTGGGTTTCAAAAAATTACTATCTAAGGTTTGAATGTAGTATAAAATAGTTTTTTTTTCTCCGTATGAAGCCTGGTAGCTATATCGTTCGCCAGTAATCTAATTTTCAAAAGCCAAAACAAACAGCCACCTGTAAGACTGTACTTTGAGAGTGCTTATGTTTTTTTTTAAACGGTGGACAGCTGTATCTCTCATTCTGGCTGCTTGTTGCCGTTGTGTAAACGGCCATTGCTTATCTCCCACTCAGCTTTGCATAACGTTACACAGAGGTTTCCCACACTGCTTTGCATTTTTACCAGGGTATTTGAGCAGCAGGCTATTCTGTTTTCTTTCTCTATTCTGAGATAAGAGCAATAACTCTCCCCTCGTTTTTTCTTTTCTGGTTTATGTATCTTCTGTTAAATTTAGTGCTTTGCTGCTTGAGGGTGAGGCTTCAGTGTAAACATTAAAGCAGATGCCAAGTGGTTGTCAACCGCTGTCACATCTCAGAGTGACTGCTACAGAGATGTAGCTCCACTGCTTCTGTCTGTGACAGAATAGATGAGGATGGGGAAGAGGAATTTGCACAAGCATGGATGGAAACCTTGTTTTATCTCTTCACGGTGTGATTTAAAGGAGGTGGACTCTATACGTTATCTTGCAGATAGTATTGTCAAAGCTACTGCCTTTTACATGTCATTCTGAAGTCATTCTTTCATCTGTGGAACACAGGAGGTGAAATTTTGAATAATCAAGTCAGTGAAAGTCAGTGAGTTTACCTTGAAAACCGGAGCAAATCCAGTTTTGTGAACTGGATCAACTGACTTAAAAGAATAATTAATTTACAAATTCAACAAATGCTAATGAACTTGCGTAAACATGCCAATGAGAGCTAGAAGAAAAGTCAAGATATTCAGCAAAAAGTAATTAATCTTTAGAACGAAAGCTATCATAATCTTTAAGAGGACTTGAAATAAAGCATAATAATTGTGTTTACTACAGTGAACTACTGCATCCTTTCTGTAGTCTGAAAGTGCATGTTCATTGTAATTGATTGGAATTCAGTGTCATTAACACATCTTCTAAATCCATCCAAGAAAGAAAGAAAATTATATGGATTTGGACCGACCCGGGAGTAAATATTTTTTTGGTTGAACTTAAAGCCTGCCTCTGTCTGTTTGGTGTGTGACTACTCTAAATAGGCGTACCACTTTGGGTTTATTTCTCTCTTCCTTGCACTGTTTCAGAATTCAGAAGACTTTTCCAGACTTTTTTTTATCCAAAACTTGTAAACCACACTAAAGCTCTCCAGGTACTGTGCAGAAAGTGTGAATTATGGTAATGGCTCCTGGCAGGGAAGAAAATAAGTGCAGTTATTAAAATGAATAGCTGCCGCTCATCCTGTGGTCCAGACCCCAGGCAGGGGTGGAGAGCCAGGCCTCTCAACTTTCTTCCGTCTCATACCTACACCTCCATCACTGTTGTGTGTGTCTTCCCGTTACACGTCAAACCCTCTCTCTCCGGACCTTTCCGTAGTTGGTTTGGCTCAGCACGATGGCATGGTTAGGCAGTTTGCCAGGCACTTGATGGCCACAGAGTCCTTGGCCCCATTCTGCCGAACATCCCTAACAAGCTCCATAAGGCTGCCAAAGGACTCAGTTTGATCCTGAAGAACAAATCCACCCCCAACTTTGGCCTTTGAAGTGGGAATATGAGTATTTGGTACAACTTGACGTCATAGAACCCAAAAGTAAATCTTGCCTCAATAGGCTTAATCTTCGTTTTTGTCTCTATTTTCCGAAACATTTCTTCAAGTCTCTCAAAGTTCCCATCACACACCATTTTTTTTTGTTTGTCCTAATGACAGATTCAAGCCGCAAGACATTAATCCTAACCCTTTAAGTTGAGCAACCGTGCATGTAAGAGCAGGTAACAGATTTGCTTGTTCCGCTCTAGGCTATCCAAATGGTTGGCACCAAACAGCTGTACCGGTATGTTTTCTTTGATAGTCAAAAGGTCATGTAAGAAAAGATCAGTTTACAATTTATTTTTCCCATATACCCACAGATCATTTATCGAAGGAACTTCAGGAAGTCGTTAGTTTTTGTTCGGTTCAGTGGAACTAGATTAGCGTAAATATATTACTATAATAAAGATAAAGGTATCGGTTATGTTCTTAATCAACTTCAGATGGGCTTCTCCTTCAAAGCAGCTGCTGGCTGTACAAACTTTATGATTAGTAACCAAGTTTTAAGTGTAATGGGTGTGTGTAAGGTATTAAGGCAAACAGCTGGCAGTTGTGAGATCTGTGCGTTTGTTTCCATCCAAACCAGCCCTTGACGAGAAATGATTTTCAAGAATCCTAAACTAGTGATTATTTACTAAAATGTGTGACTGTGCATCAACCGTCGCGCTTCTTTTCTGTATGATTTCATTACAGTGGTCTGATCCTGATTTAATCCAGATTTTAGCTGTGTCCAGGAATGCAGAGCGAGGTGGCGAGCGACGATGAGGCCTGGGGACAGAGTTACAGTATAGCGGTCTTGGCTGGGGTGTTTGGTGTAAGAGCACACCGCTGAGGTGTACGATACAGTGGGAACCGTGTTATTGCAGGTGTGTGTGCATATTACATCTGATTATGAAATATGTGAGACGTTTCACTACCTCTGTTTTTTCAACTGCCCGGTCGGTGTTAAAGTGGCCATTTGAGGCTTTAAAAAAAGTAGTGAAAATTCCGTTCCTCACACGAGAGCCGCTGTGAAAGAAAATGTGTCAGAGTGCGTCTAGCTATGAAAAAGATGAGGTTTATTTTAAGTAATGTTTGCTGGATGACGACTGACTGCAGAGGTGCATTATGGACTCTAAGGGTGGGGCCACCTATGATCTAATCTCCAAGTCATGTGTGTTTGTATATAAACACTGTCTTTGTCCTTAATGGGTGTTAATAAAAGTTCATATACCTCTTGGACCAAACAGGCACAATATACTAGGGATGGGTCACAGTGGTTGACTAACTGTTCAGCTAGTTCTTATTTTAATTATTTTGTAGCAATGCTTCAATGACCTTCCTTTAAAGCACTGTTGGTACAGTCACACACATACAGATAGCCGTCTTTGACTGTTACGTTGTGATTGTAATTCGAGCGCTTTGTGTCATGTCCTCATGCCATGTCGGAATGGCGAGAAAATATTGAAGGACACAGAAAGCATACCTAGTATTCATTTTACTGCTCAAGTTGCCACCATTTTGGTTGTTTAAACGTGACATCACAGTGGTCAGGTAGTCGAAGTCGAAGCTCTCCGAAAATTGAGTTTGCAACCTTTAATTACAAGGTTGACGCAGACGCAAATGGGTTTTTACAAGTCAGAAACTTTTAATTACAGTAATTCCAACATGATGTGAATGCATCATTACTACTAATTACTCAGCTAGTCATTCCGGCAAACCACCAACTAGTTGATTTCAAAAATCTGTAGTTTTGTACGTCCCTGCAATATAATGAAACCTAAAGCTATTATTTACAAATCGCCTCTACTCATAGAGGGGGTTGGTCTTCATTCGCTGCTGTACAACTTGCTGAATCTCTTGCGGTCTAGGTGGTTTTCCTCTCTGAACATAGTAGTCCCAATGGGCTCATTGACTCTCCATGGACCTGTAAAACACACTGGAGCCACAGGAGCTCAAGCGAGAGGCTCATTTGGGTTTCTATAAAAAGTTTCAGATTGTAAAAAGCATGATTTAGTTCGATAAAAAAGACCATGCTTGCATTTGGCATGTTGTTTTTGGACCAGAAGCAAGTTTGAGTTTGGTTCAATGTTGGCTGTTTTCCCTCAAGACCGGGTCTTTCTTGCTATCACTCTGTTTTCTCTGAGCAACTTGTTGTGCATCATCTCGTTTATTGGTTGCATTTAAACTGCTGACTACAGTTTTTTGCACACTTTTTGTCTTTGGTATAAGTAAAGCCTTCTACACACTGCACGATTTTAGCAGTCCTATAAGATCACTGCAGATCACACTGTGCGACATGGATCTAATAAACTTGGGTACGACATGTGTGTAGACCGTACGATGATGACACCTATTGACTCGTACTCTACAACGCACGTTTCTATAGAAGAATAAAACATCATCAGCATCTGCTAGTGGTAAACTAAAAAGCTTGATGAATCTGATGAATGATGAATTAATGAATGAAGCTTGGGGTAAGCAGTTTTATGTTTAGCGCCATGTCGCGTAGATTTCTTGTCGCATTTTTATTGGTTGGTCAGTAAACGTGGGTCGTGGCAGCAAACACACTGTGCAATGATCCTGCTGAATTTCCGAGACTGTCAGAAAACTATCATAGGCTATCTTTGGTCGCAAGACCATGACAACAGCTGTCTTTGAACCTCTCTCACTGACATAGGACCACCGATTAGGAGCCACGGTCACAGAAATCGCTACAATTGTTTCACGATGCCAATCTTTCATCTGGGACAGACAAAAATCGTGCAGTGTGTCTCTGGCTTAATACTCAAGGAGACTACAAAACGGAAATGTTTTGAAACATGCACACCAATATTTAGGCGCAAAATCATATAGGCCTTTTTTGAAGAATGAATGAATGAATGAGTTTTTATTGCCAGGTATGTTTACACATACAAGGAATTTGTTTTCATGACAGAAGCTCCACAGTGTAACAGAATGACAGTGACAGAACAAAAACACAGATAATGAAAAATAGAACAAGTAACTAAGGAATAAAAATATACAAATCGACAATTGTATGTACAGGTATATAACAATAGACAGTTGTATGTACAGGTATATTATGTGCAAATTGAAATGTAGACTGAGTATGAGTGTTAGATAAATAAGTGTATGAGTGAATAAATAGTGTGTGTTCCACAGTTATTGTCAAGTGTTCATGAGATGGATGGCCTGAGGGAAGAAACTGTTCCTGTGTCTGGTCGTTCTGGTGCTCAGAGCTCTGTAGCGTCGACCGCCTTTGTGTGTGCGTGCATAGGACTGGTGAGGTTGTGATTTCTTCCATGTGAATGAACCACAGCTGTCAATAGGTTCTGAATATTTTTATTGAAATGACACAATTAACCCAAGTATAATCGCTTCATCTGTTTATCGTTAAGATGGATTGACATAGCGCAAGCTGTGCGTAAGCCAACTGATCTACTCATTGTAGATCGTTATGACTATAACAGAAATCTTGTTTTGTTTCTGTAACTATAGGCTCTGAAACAGGCCTCTACATTTGCCTGCCAATAGTTGTGAGGCTTACCAGCCAATGAGGTGCTTTCCAGCGATTTGATTGGCTGACAGCTCGTCACCAGACATATTATGATGTAACTGTGGGAAAACTCTTTTCAGATGGCTCACACTCACTCTTTTTTGGGCTTTTATTTTGTCCTTGATAAATTGACTTGTAAACACACACACACACACCAACTGACATCTTATTAGTAAGCTTGCTACACCTTCTCAATCATGTTTGTTCTTGCTTTTCTGAGATGTCAGTCATCTTATTTTCACCCTGATGAGAATGAAAGGAAACTAGGCTAGGAGTTGACAGGCAGGGCTGAGAGCTATGAAAAATCATTTTCTTACTCAGGATTATGTCATGTTTTCCAAACTAAACAACAATTAAAACAAGATAAATAAAATGTGTAAGATCATTTTCAGAAACTTTAATATTTTTAATTAATATTTCCCCCCCCCTAACATCATAGTTTTCTCATTCTAAACATATCTAACAATTAAGTGAAGTTTATACTCAAAACAAAAAGAAAAAAGGGTAAAAAAGAGAGATGTTTTCCAGAAAACTCTTATCTACACATTAAATTTATCTTGATTTAAAGTTGTTTTTACTGAAAACAAGACAAAATACTGTTGAAGAACAATATTTTTACCAGTCTTAATGCTGCCTGACCTTGTACTTAGTGTGATCACAGATGATGTGGAAAATAATACATCTGAAAACAGTTACGAAATAAATGTAAATTTATGTCAGTGGTTAATTAAACATGGTTTTATGACAGGAATATAAGGACAAATGTGTCCTAGACAAATGTAGATATATGCTAAAGCAGCTAGCTTTAAGAATTAGGCCTGACTCTATGTTAGTATGTGAACAGGAATGCTTATAGTTGCTTAAGCTCGAGTTCACATGTCCTTGTCTTTCAAAATGTGTCAGAACATTGGTGTAACGACAAAGGGGCGCTATAGTTGACATTAGCATATATTGTCTTTTATAGTACTTTTCTTTTATGTCAACTTAAAGGGATAGCTCATCATTTACTCACCCTCATGTCATTCCAAACCTCTATGAATTTCTTTCTTACGTTGAACATAGAAGATATTTTGAAGAATGCTGGTAATCAAACAGTTGATGGTCCCCATTGACTTCCATAGTATTACTTTCCCTACTATGGAAGTCACTTGGGACCAACAACTGTTTGGTTCTTCAAAATTCTTCAAAATATCTTCTGTGTTCAACATTAGAAAGAAACAGGTTTGGAATGATTTTAGAGTGAGAAAATTATGACAATGACCATTTTCATTTTTGGGTGAACTATTTCTTTAACTTAATCATGCCAGAGCAACATTTTAAAGAGTCTTGCTGAGCAGGTTATGGGCATCTACCTAATAACAGACATTTAGAGAAATATTTTGTAGTTTTTCTGTAGGAACAGTTTTCAATGCTTATTTATTTGGTTCATTGATAGTTTTGATAGATAACTCCAAGCATGTGGGTCATATTAGGGTCAGATATTGGTGGTCATATGTTTGTACTTGTTTGAGCTGATGCTCTTGACAGTGGCACTGTGGGTGGGTGGCTCTTTCTTCCCGTGGGACCCTGTAACAGATCTGAGAATGGCTGCTGTGTTCCAACCAACAACAGCTTGAGCAGCGTGCGACTGACATATTCTCGGTGATACACACAGACGCACACATGCTGTATCGGGTCACCTCTACATTCGCCCCTCCTGGTCATCACGTTTGATGTGGGCTCCTCAGTTTTCCTGAGCGTCTGTTCTTTTTGCGATCCTCACATTCCTCAGCCACATAACAGACCGCCCGGTTTTCAGATCGCTCAGGTCTGCGTATATCTCTGCCGTGTCTTTCCCTCGACCCCTCGCCCCCAACCCTCAGGCCCATCTGGATTCACGGTAACCTGCCCATTCGCACCGTCTGCATCGTGTTCAAAGTATATGTGACCGGTCTAACACTAGACACTGAATCTGTCCTATCTAGTATCTACGGTCTGGACAACAAGGGTCTGTTGCCTCCATTAAAAGGGATCAAGACCTTTTCATTCCTGGTTGGGGTTTTTAGGGTCAGATTTGAGATGTTTGTGTCTGTGGATAGTGTGGCAAAAGTTGCTGCAATGATGTATCATGATTTCTTGATAAGGTTTGCAGGAATGTAACCACGAAAGATAAAGATGCTCACATCAATTTGTAACACGCAAATCCAAACAATGTCATTCTCGAGCCAAAACTTTTCAATAACATCTTAAAATGTCAGCAGTTTTGGTGCTTGAGATGTTTTCGTAGTCTCACCTTTGACTCAAGCCAGAGTTTATTTCCTTATTTTATCCAGATGGATAAAAAAACATCTGGAACACTCTCAAAAGTTACATGCATGCACAACGTGACTTCTAAACTCTCAGAATTTTCTATATTTAGATCAACAGTGTCCAAGAGAATCCAGGAGGCCTGTGTTTTGTTACATAGCATTCATACGAACGCTGTTTCCTTTTACATAAAGCAAAATAGCTGAGCTGTATATGGGAGAATTTATGGATGTCTGGAGCAGGTGTGAGATCAGAGGAGTTGTAATGAGGTTGGTATAACCATTCCCGTGTTTGGTCAGACAAGACTGTGGCCATTATCTCATCGGTGCACCCTTTCAACATGACCGAAGTGTAGCCCGCTTGTGTGTAGGTTTTGTGATTACATAGTAAAGTGAAATGTGACTTCAGATCTTCATTGGTTAAGTAGGATTTGTGGTAAGTGACTCGAAAGTTTCAGACCGTACATCAGACTGGTGTACACGCTGGGTTATTTGTTTGAAGATGCACAGTGTTTGTCAATGTCGCTTTCTTTCACCAGCCCTTTGTGTTTTGTTGTGGCTGTTTGCCAGACACAAACTTTGTCTCAGTTCTGAGCACTTGATGAGTCACCATACCTGAATGGGACACACGCCGAGCATTGCTGGGAAAAACAAATCACAGCAGTGCCTCTCACTTCCTTATCAGGTAGTGCTCTCTTCTACCTATTGTTCTCTTGGCAATCAGGCCATCAAACCAGTGAGCACAAGCCTTCTTAAAACCGCTGGGGAATCTCCAGTCAATTCTCCAGGCTCATCCAGTATTTCGTCAGACCGACACGCTGATTGACAAGTGAACAAGCCAGAATGTTTGCTTGTAACAAAGGTTTTTTCCACCATGCTTGCCAGTGATAATGTTTCTTTATAAAAGCGAGAAAAAGATTTGGAACAGACTGAGCATCTTTATATGTTCCAAGGTCTTTACTCAACAGTTTCATGCTGAAGTGCATGTAAAACTTGGTATGAGATCTGGCTTTAACTGGACGTAATTTGGGACTTTAAAATATTTTACAATAAGATTACCTTCAGCGGCTGCACAGAACAGGCTGTAGAGATTTATGAGCTGAAACAAGAGCCAGGGCATAGATTCAATCCATACTGCCTACCATACTGCATACTAGTCTTAAATACAGCATTCGATACTCAATGCAGTTTTGCATTGAACACATTTTTGTTCTAATAGAGAGAAAAGAAATTGCTGGATGCAAACAATATGTTTTTAACTACTTATAGATTTATTCAAATTTACACTGGTAAGCAGCTCCCACAGCGATTACCATCTCATGACAATGGAGTGCCGGGGAATCCCTGCCATCAGACAACTCCTGAAGTCGATGAAATAAGTGCCCAAACGTAAAGTCCACATGCTCTTGAAAAACAAATTGGCCAGATATTCCCGTACGCCTTCTGTTTTTAAAACGCTGAAGCAGAAGTTTGGAGATACACTGCGAAGAATTCTGCTCTTCACAAATATTTTTGTCATTTTCTTTTTTTTTTTTGTTAAAATATCTGAAAATCCTTGATCCTTAATAAAACAATATACAATTTATTTGAGAAGCACCAATGCATAAGGTATTAAGAGTTATTTTCAGAGAATGCATCTTTAATACATAAAAATAAGTATAGTTTATTGTCAGATTAAACAAGTTATTTTCCAGTAGACATAGATTCATAGACATACATTATTGCATGTTTTACATGCTTTGACGGTTACTATGAAATGTGTATGTGTATAAAGGTTTGAAGCTTTTCAGCTTGGGGGCAATTCCAAGTTTTGCAATGATGTCTATTCAGGGCAAAATACAGCAGTGTATTACCCTTGCCCATATCTTTACAACGATTCTGATATAGCTGAGATTATTGCCCCTTTATGCTCGGGAAAACTAAATGAGGATGTGTGGAGTTAAATAGGGTGTGTTGCACGTTTGTGGTGTCAGGTTCTCTTAGATTCCCCCATTTACCTTCAGGGAAAAAGAGAGATGGCTAGATACTGAGAAAAGCAGTGCAAATGATAAAACCATTCTCCAAACGCAATCCATTTCTTGTCTAACGTTCCGGACGCTCCATGTGTCCTCTACCTGTCTCATTGAGATATTTCATAGCCTGTGTGAAGAGCTGTAAAATGTGGAAAAAGTCATACATCAAATTTTTAAGAACGCTTTGTTTAATAACTGACAAATTATTGTCGTGGGCTGTTTTGAGGCCATTTACTGAATCATGTGATGGAACTCTTTGCAGGACAAAGGTTGAGTGCTCAACCAGTGTGAGAGATATAAAAGTGTTTTTATTATGTCTGAGAAATTGACAGGAGTTTACCTGTCGAAAAAAGAACTTGAAAACAAAGCTAGTAGCAGTTGATCCAGCAGGGGGCGATGTAACAGTTCCCAGAGGACATTTAAAGGGATATCTCTCTTTGTAGACCATCAAGTGAGGTATATAGAGCTTTTGGCTTTCCATATAAATGACAAGTGTGACATTTTCATGTTCATGTTCTCAAATTGTGTAGATTTTATGTCTTATAATTCTCTTTCCACATGCACATACCGTTTCTAAATGTAAATTTTACTAAAAAAATACCCCTCTTGACTCCTATAGTAGACCACATGCTTCATACATATGCAGCATCATAATTTCCTTTTTTGGCCTACTCTACAATTCTTCACGCAGTGACAATCTGTGTTCACAATCACAATCTGGGCTGTGCATTTGCTTTGTTCACCCTCCCACAGTTTACAATCTCAGATGAGAGGCTGATATTACAAAATGCATGTGTCTGCGAAATCTGGTTGCTGTCTTAATGAAAAAGCTTACAATATCATTTACTGAACCTCATATAATTCCAAGTGCATCTGATTTCTTTGGTGAAGCACAAAAGAAAGTATTTTGAATAATGTTGGTTGCTCTTTCGCATTTAACTTACAGTAATGGTCTTCTTTTTGAAAACTTTGGTCCCCATTTAAAGTATCTTAAACATGATCCATGCAACTTCAAGGCTTTTGAAATCATGTGATAGCTTTGTGTGGAAAACAGACCGAAATTTATGTTATCCACTACGACCAGATCATTGAGTCAGTTTGTCATCGAGAATTTGTGGAAGTGAAACCCGAACTCCAAAAAACTGCCATTTTCTGCATGTGAATCATATGTTATGAGCACGCATTCAGTCTGCTGAGGTTCGTCTAGTAGTGTTTGTGTGTGTGGTGAGTGGGTAGTTTGGTTGTCTGGCTGAACATGGAAGTCGATCGCTCTGGTGGGGACCTCCAATCATTCCCCTGATATGGTGAAAAGTGCAGTGCTGCAGAAATGCATTCCAGCCCAGAGCGAGAGCAGCGTGGGTTCCACGACTATCAGATTCTCCTGCACGCCTGTGGCTTTGGCCCAGCGCAGCCGCAGTGGTGGAGAGAGCGGTAAAGAGTATACATCAGTCGTTCTGAAATGGCCAGACCAGACACAAATGTGGGCTCTCGTTGAAAATGAACAGTTCTGCCAATGCCAAGATGAAAGCGGGTGATTAGCGAGAAGTCCAGTTCTAGCACTTCACTATGCTGACGTTATGTGTGTGTGTTTTGTGTGTGTGTCATGTAGCGTGGGTGTTTTGGGCCCTGCCTGCATGTCCGTTCTCTTGATGCAGTCCAAACAGATGGATCAGCTTAAGTTAACCTCTGTTCACTCAGCTTTGTATGCGTGCAAGCTCTTACAAAACCTGAAAAGTCTGGAAAATGTCAATCTTTGTTTTATGTACTAACGAAAAATATAGATAAAAACAGTGGCGATGTAATTGATACTATTTTTTTAAATCGAATGTTTGTGTAGGCTACATTGGGTATTTTTATTCTCATTAGGCCATCTGTTTACTGTGACAGCTTGTGAATTGACAGTTTGTTCACAAAGTCACTGTTTCTGTCAAGGAGCGTGAAAGCAAGACCATTTAAATTTCACGTATTGACCATTGTGGCATGTATGAATTATGAATGAATAGCTATCCATCTGGGACAATTAGCTGCCAGTACTTCTGAAGGAAGTCTGGAGAAATATTGTTTAGTCTCGCAAGATGAAAAATTTAAACACAGAGTTCAAATCGAATTCGGCCCGTGTGTGACTCTCTGTTAGAAATTAATTACTTTTTGTTTCTTGCTTGTGGAGTATTGTGATTGTTAGCTTAGCAACATGCTAACATCATTTCCATTTAATTTGCTGCCTAAGAAGGCAGCTGCAGGTAGTAGACAGCAAGGCACAGCTCGCTAGGTTTTTGGAACAGAGCTAAAGAGAGCGCGTACGTGGAACAACAAAGCAGTGAAGGAGGCACAGAGCATCTCTGGACTACTAATAAGGACACCCACATGGTAAAAAAGCCCCTTGTAGCACCGCAGCTATGCTAAATCACATTTGATGTATCTAAACGATGTCACCAACAACTGTGCTAATTCAAACTAGTCAGTTAAGTTTATGCTACAAATAGCATCAATACTTTATCTAGATATTTTTTTTTTTACATCAAATCGCAGCCACAGCACAGGTTGAATCTATTAGGCTCATGTTTCCAGGGGTAAACGTCTATCAGACGGGGAGGTGGAGCTTCACTGGGTTTTTTACCTTTGGCTGAATGCTGGAATTCTTTGTGTAGGACTTTGAGTTGCCAAGAGAAGGGGAGGGTGAGCTAAGGAGATGTATGTGGGTTTGAAGCATCAGAAGGGGGCTTTCTCTCCCTCGCTTCCTTTCTTGACGTGGGCCCTCGTTGCTTCTTGCCTTCTCCCTTGCAATTGAAAAGATAACATTGATTTTTGTCACTCCCCTTTGTTATTCTCAGCGAGACCGACTCCGTCCATGCCAAATCAGATATGGAGCGTTGCCTGTTTACTTATTAACTCAGCTTTCTATGCGTCCACATGTCCGTGAGTGCCTTTGTTGGTGTTTGTATTTTTTGGCCGTTTTTGACCCGTAGACAAACAGAGCGGCTCGCCGAGAGATGGGCCACAGGAGGAGCAGATGTTGCACTAAAACACTCTCACTTCCTTTTATCAAGTGCACTGCCCTCTATCCACTTCTTCTTTCCCTTCTTCTTTTTAAACTCCTCTATACTGATGAATATGTGTTTTGAATGCTGTGAGAGTGATGTTTTATACTGCTTATGTTAAATTTAGCTTATTAGTCAAATCGTGGTTAAAAGAGTTGCTTAATATTTTTCTCTTCCACACGTCCAAACCAATCCGGTTTCGACTTCTTTAATACATTTTCATATGAGACATATTGTAAAAAACACCTACATGTATCATTCAAAACTCACACCTGATTCGCGTGACCTATAGATATGAGTTCTATATTAAGTGATGTAACGTCCTACACGGTGACAGTGGCCTGGCTCTGTTTTGATACGTGTGGGTGTTTGGGTGTTGCAGAGGAGGAAGTGATTATTTTTATGTCTGAATACAGATACGAGTAGTTTCACGTGTGGACAAGCGTGAATTTTGCTTTTGTTTGTTTTGCGTTTTAGCTGAACTGAAACTCTGATGAAATTGTTTTTATTTCATTCTGATTGCTAAAAACTGTTCCTCGCTTAAAATACAGTACATGCAAATATGCGAAAAAATATTGCCAGAACGTCCAGCATGTTGAATGTTCACACATGTCTGTGTGTGCATATGCACGCAGTGTATAATTGAATCTCTCCACAATATGATCTAACACACCTGTTAGTGTGTGTGTTCTTTGAAATCCAAGACTTTGAATCTGTCATGTAATAACAGTGTTTTTCTCCTTTCCCATCTGGCTTCGCATATTGGAAAAGAGACTTGGGGAGCAACCTCCTGATGTCCTGTATCCGATATGTAATCTCATTTTACTGTAATTAGATGATTTGATTAATATATGCTTTATTAGAATGCCCATATGGAATCTACAGAGAAGCCCCAGAACTCCACAGAAAAACTGCCAATCAGAATAACCATAATTTAATTTTTTTGTGCATTTTGGTTTATTTAACATTTTTGGCTAATTTTATGTTTGTGAAAAATATATCCATATCGGTACCATATTGGTTATAGGCTCTTATTAGAGATCTATTTTTTTTACTTATTGCTAACTTTTGATATTGTATATTTAATTGTATGCTTATGTCCCCTATTTTTTACATTTGTATTACTTTTGTCATCATTTAAAGGATTAATTGGATTAAAGAGTTGGATGACATGGGGGTGAGTAAATTATCAGGAAAATTTTAATCTGGAAGTAAACTAGTCCTTTAACGCTAATAATTTAAGGAAAGGAAAGGACAGGACGTGACGTGTGGCCAAGTATGGTGTCCCATACTTGGAATAGTTTAAGGAAAGGAAAGGACGTGACGTGTGGCCAAGTATGGTGTCCCATACTTGGAATTTGTACTCTGCATTTAACCCATCCAAGTGCACAAACACACACACACCGTGAACACACACCCGGAGCAGTTGGCGATTCCGGTGCCTTGCTCAAGGGTCTCACCTCAGTCATTGTATTGAAGGTGGAGAGAGCGTTGGTTATTCACGCCCCCCACCTACAATCCCTGCCGGACCTGAGACTTGAACCCGCAACCTTCAGGTTATAAGTCTGACTCTCTATCCATTAGGCCAGGTGTTCTCAGACCTCGCCATGAAGTACCCCCAGCACTGCACATTTTGTATGTCTCCCTATATCTGACACACCCACTTTAGGTCGTGCAGCCTCCACTAATGAGCTGATGAGTTGAATCAGATGTGATAGATGAGGGAGACATACAAAATTTGCAGGGCCATGGGTACTCCAGGACAGGTTTGAGAACCACTGCATTAGGCCATGACTGCCCCCTAATAATACCGTTAAATGTAATCTTTATCCAATCTAAAATGGATATCCATTTTTCATACTTTACATTATAATGTTGTAATGCCTAAATTAACTTGTAGCCTTTAAAATTACTAATTTGAATTATTATAATTTTTTTTATTTAGATAATATTTAACAGTTAATTATTGGTATCAATCAGAATTTTCATATTTTTACATTTCATTTACCATGTGTAAATCCATTTCACAGAATTCAACAGCTAAGCCCCCCACCCAAATTGCTGTTCCAGCCCATCCAGTTTGGCTGGTTAAAATGTCATCCATCTACGCCATTCCATGTGGTACCTGAGACAACACAAGGGAATTGTGGGAAATCGGAGGATGACCACATGTGTGACGGACAGAAACGAGATGTTTTTGCTTCACTCAGATGGAGCGAATGATCCTAAAAGTTCCATAACCCAACTGATTTGTCAACTCTTCGGAGTGTGAGAACAAACACATGGAAAATGAAGTCCAGCAGTAGAGAGAGACGCATGTACTAAAATGAATTAGGATGAAAATTATTTCAAAGATATATAGCACCTTTCTGCTGTTTAATTTAAATTCCTTTGAACATGTGTGGGACACGTGTATCAGCTTGAATCATTTGACTGAGATTTTTACGTTTCAACAGGTTTGACCTTTCCATGTCCAGACTGGCCAAAATCAGTGCATGATGAGCCTTACCATAAACCTCATGTACTTGGGCCCTAACATTTTAAATTGAACTTTGTAGGGTAAATCAATCGTAGGTACAATAAAGCTGCCAAACACAGCTTGTTCTTATACCAAAACAATGGCAACATATGGCTAGCAAACACGTTTGGCACTCTTTCAACATTATTTCAAAGACATCTCAAGTTTGCAAAGGACAAGACTGTTATCAGCACGTCATGTAACTTCCTGTCCCTCTGTGTCCTCCCATTCTGCTGGACAGGAAGTGGCTGGTATCTTCTTTCTATCCTCTCCTCATTCATCTCCTCATTTATTTTCTTTTCCTCATGCTCTGAAGCTTCAACGGGAGCTTTGCAGTGACCTACTTTCATGAAAACTCAATAGCAGGGCCTGTGCCAAGTGCTCTCGTGTGCCAGCGGTTTCGCCTAGAAAGACAGGTCTGAGGTCTAGCCGCGCCAAGGTGCACAAGAATGGGGGAGATCTCTCGTAAACCCCTGCGCCAGGGAACATGTCGCCGTCTGCTGGAGCCCCTTGTAGAGGTAGCCATGTTGGTGCTGAGCCTTGTGGTCGTTAAACAGATTTATGGCACCCGGTGAAGTTAATATGTATGAATGAGTAGGAAAATCAGTCGTGTGAATTACAGGTTGTCTTATATTGGGCTCTTAACGCAGTTTTTAATGTGCCCAGTTCCCCAACACCCCCCAAAGCCACCTCTCCCTTTTCTCCGTTTATCATTTTCTCTGTAGTCTGGTTCACCAGCTTGCGCACAAACCTGCATAATGGAAAACCTACATCATTACCACGCTCGCTCGCCATCTAGAGTGCTTTACTACTACCTTAGATCCACAGGCTCGAACACAGTCGTCTGCATATTTTTTTGGGGGGTGGGGGTCCATGGGACCCGTACAGTTTCCAACTCTTGCAGCTGCACTTCCCATAGCAGTGACATTGGCATGTTTGGTTGGCTTGGTGGGACATGGAAGAGTTTGGACAGGTTGCAGTGTTTTTTGGTGGGTCACCCTAATGAGCAGCTCTTCCACTGAACCAGGTTTATAGGGCGGCTGCCAGCGTCATTAAGAGTACCTCATAATTGCCCTTTCCAGCCAAAACCCAAAGCTGAAACATCTGCTGGCCCCCATCCTCCTCTGCCGATTTCCTCTCCTATTCTTCAGTTCCTGCCCTGCACCATGTACAATTAGAAATCACGCCAGCCTGTCCTCCCAGCAGCCCGGCCAGTACAGGACAGTTACGTTCCCACACTCACTTTGAGAAGGTTTTGTAGCAGAATGAAGTACAGTTTTTATGTACAAAGTATAATATATTTAATAAGTAGCATTTTCTACCAGAGAAACAGCCTAGACCATCTAAACTGGTGACTAGCTTACTTCACCCAGATTGATAGGTGTAGTAGTTGTCCCAAAAATGATAATTCTGTCATCATTTACTCAACATAATGTCATTCCAAACCAGTATAGCCCAACACGAACGCTTTACGAACAGACCCTCTCTTGATGTGAACTTCTGATCTTGTGGACTTTGGCCGTGTCCGTGTATCCGTTAAGTCCACAAGAGGGGACCAAAGCATAGAGTGTCCCATTCATCATTTTAGGTTTCAGAAGGGTGCTTGCGCATCGTTGATGTCCACTTCATTTTGCAGTGAGGTGAGCTCCAGAGCAAACTTCTACCTGATAGTCAAAGGGGCATAACCTCAAAAAAGTGTGGACTCCACGAAGACCACGAGGGCTTAAAGGGTTAGTTCTGTTATTAATTACCCTCATGTCGTTCCAAACCTGTAAGACCTTCGTTCATCTTCGGAACACAAATTAAGATATTTTTGATGAAATCCCAGAGCTTTCTGACCCTGCATAGATAGCAACGCAACTGACACGTTCAAGGCCCATAAAGATAGCAAGGACATTGTTAAAATAGTCCATGTGACATCAGTTGTTGAACCTTAATGTTATGAAGCTACGAGAATACTTTTTAAGCGCAAGGAAAACAAAAATAACGATGACTTTAACGACTTTATTCAACAATTTCTTCTCTTCCGTTTCAGTCTTCGACGCACGTTCATGACAGTAACACAAGGAACACAAAAGATGATCTGTTAACACTATTTCTCAACTAGATTTGAACTTTCAAAATGTCTTCTTTTTTATTCAACAGAAGAACTGCATTTAATGATATAATGAAAGAAGTTTCATTCAGTCAGATTACCAGGTAAGATTTCTCTGCCTCTCTGACCGTTCCTGCTGTCCTTCTGTTTTGGCCTTTCTGCCTTCCAATGGAGACGTGAACGATTATGAACTTAAAGAGGACAATCCCTCATTGTCCCACCCGAGGTCCCTAATTCACTATGTGTGACAGAGGGAAGGGCGCTGTTGCCGTCCAGTCATCCGCCTGATAATGCAGCTACTGTCTGCCTTACTCTGCCTCAAGTCATTTGTGAGGAAAAGAGGCGAGTACTAAAGCTAAAGAGAGCAAAAGAAAGACCTGTATTTATGACAAAGAAAGGGAGGGAAACTTCTGTACATGCTGTTTAATGTAATATCCTACCATTCATTCCTGCGGAATGGCAAAATAATAGAAAGAGACAATGCGAAATGAGCGCTATAATTAGAAGAACTTTAATAATTGAGATTGATATCAGTTGTATGGTAACCATATTGGAGCAATTGTCTGATAGCACATTTACCACAGGACATATATGCAGCGCTGCACAAGAGAGGAAACGGATGCTGAAGCACAGATGTGCATACAAAACTCATCATGACAGCTTCAGCAGATGACGAACAGTCACTAGTGTTTGGCTAAATTTGTTATACTCTCATTCTAAGGCTGTTTTCACACTTGGTTGGATTCTTGGTTTGTAGCCGAGTTGAAAGGCAATTTATTTGTTGAGAAATGCATTATGCTATAACGCAGTGATTCCCAGCCACGTTTCTGGAGCTACACCAACACTGCACATTTTGCATGTCTACTTGACTTCTTGACTATCCTTTTCAAGTTTATTTTGTCTTCCATCCTCTACCCCTGAGTACGTGGAGTTTACTAGGATCATAGTTGTCATCTGTTGCCATTGTTTGTCATCTGAGCTGGCATTTTCTGATGGTGTAATAACACCAGTGTGACTGGTGACTTCAGATGGGAGTCCAAACAAGAATCTCTGACTCAAATTCTGTACAAATCTTGTGAAAATGACAAATCTGCAGACAGGTTTAACTTGCCCTCTTTCCCTTTTTGTTGTTAGTGAACTGTAGTGCCTTGGTGCCATCATGGATCACATCACAGGTCAACATCAACTTGTTCCACATTGGTAAGCACTTGTCATATGTTTTGAGCAAAGAATTAACTAGCTTTCTATGAGACATGAAAGCATAGTGATCATGGCTAAAGGTTGTTCATTATTGTTTCACTTTAATTATCTGTATTTGATAACGATACAGAATTATAAGTTGAGTTTACTAAGGCAAGAGCAAATCATTAATCAAATCATCTTAACTTGTTAGAGAGAGCTATTATTATATTACTATATTATTACTTTAAGTAATCTGAGCATTTTTTTTTAATTATTTGTGGACAATAGCCATATCTAGGATCCAGAATATAATAGAGACTTAGGTTTGTGCAAAGTTCAGAAATTTTAAAATTGGCTCTGTTATATGAATTTCTTTGATTTCACAATCAAATTCACTGTTCTTTACAATTCTGTAACCTGTTTGCTACTTCAATTAGAACTTGGAAATGGAATTGGAATTTAAAGGAGTCATATGATGCGATTTCAATTTTTCCTTTCTCTTTGGAGTGTTACAAGCTCTTGGTGCATAAAGAAGATCTGTAAAGTTGCAAAGACTAAAATCTCAAATCCAAAGAGATATTCTTTATAAAAGCTAAGAGTCAGCCACGCCTACCTAAAACGGCTCGTTCTAACACGCCCCCACATATCTACGTCACTATTTGCGCGGCATTATGCAACTCTTCCCACATCTTCACGCAAAGAAAGAAGGCGTAACTTTTATTCTCGCTGTAGTATTGTTGCCGCCACCGCCATGTCGCGAAGCGCTGTGTGCTTCGTTGTGAAAGCGAAACTACTTTGTTTGGCCTTCCAAAAGAGGACGATATTGCTTCGTCATGCCTGGAGCTGATCCGTGCTGGTCGCTGAGGAAATATTTCAACTTCGCGCTGTGGATCGCCGGATCGGCTTTCACCGTGGACAAAGCGGAGTCCAGCCCAGGGTCGTCACATGTGGTTGCCGCAGGCATCACAATATGGTAAGGGACGTAACATTTCCGTAACACGCTTGAGGAATTCGGCCAATTACAACGCACTGGATAGTTGGCCAATCAGAGCACACCTCGCTTTTTCAGACCAATGAGCTTTGTAAAAATCGATGCGTTTCAGAAAGGCGGGGCATAGAGGAGAAACAATAATGTACAGTATGTGGAAAATAATGTGTTTTTTGAACCTTAAACCGCATAAACACATTTCATTACACCAAATACACAAAATAATGTTCTTTTTAGCAGCATCATGTGACCCCTTTAAAAGTCATTCTCAATTCAGTTCTAAATGCCTTATTAGCAACCACCTAGAAGATAAATAAGATGGATAAGAAGTCAACAAGTAGAGGCATCAAATGTGGCTGTTTTGCACGATGACAGATTTGTTTAGCGGGGGTAACATGTCTCAACTGGGCTTTTCTAAACAGTTTTGGGAAACAGAGATCTGGGCAACTGCTCAACTCTCACAACCATGTTTTGTTTGGGTCTGTTCTTCCAATCGATCACCTGCTTCTGTGGGACAGAGGGGATGAATGGAATAAGAGAGGGGAGGGAACCGTGTGTGGCGGTAGGCGCTGTGGGACGGCAGCCTGCGGACAGCTGGACCGTCGGTTCGAGTTTCTCCGCTTAGCGAGGCTGAAATTTCAACCCATTGCAAATCGAGGGCAATAAATGATTTGGCTTTCAAAACAACTGTGTAGTGTGAGTTTCCCGCCATTTTCTTGTTCTTGTTCGTTTTTTTCAATAATCCATTACGCAAGGAAACCCACAAAGCTTCCTTTATGCAACATGGGATGAATATCTAAAAATATTCAACTTAAAACAGCATATTATAGCATTTTAGATACCACCATATGCCACTCATGTGGATTGGCGTATCATCAAACTTCAGGTGTTTTTACCTGATCTGGGGTCAGTCGTTCCAGTATGTTTGTACAAGGAAATGTTTTGGGGAAGTATGGGCTGCTGACATGACATTTAAGTAAGGCCACATTCGCTTTATGACGGAACACAACAGGATGGAGTAAAGGCTGTACACTGGCCTTGGTGATGACTGGGGAAATGTTCAGCGCTTTGGGAAGCACATATAAATGCCAACACCAACTGGACACACTGACTCATTCTTTGCTGCGCGCTTTGGACCTAGATTGCCTATTTAGCACTTACAAAAACATATGTATCTGTCAGCAAGAACAGAAATAGTGTGCAAAACTCAAATTCATCAGTCAAACTGAGGGCTCTTTCTTAAAGCTGGCTTTGACTGTATCAGGCAAGTGATCAAAGTTAATAAGTGCATATACTGTAGGACAAAAATCAACCGTTTTTTTTTTTTTTTTTGCACTGGACTTGATGTCAAATAGATGTACAAAAGACATGCACTTATTTAATAAGCAGGCAGTTTGCTGAAGACCATGTGAAAGAAATTCAGGCTAAAAGACAAAAATATAGGTGTGCTTATCAGGGTTACATAAACAATCATAAAACTAGTTTGATCTTTCAATATCAGCTTATGAAGTGCAAAATTTTATTTTCATGGCCTGTAAGAAATGTTGTGGTCATTTACCATGAATATTACCAATATTTACTGCCACTGGCAGGTGTATCAAAAACGTTAAAGGGATAGTTTACCCAACATTTTACTCCCATTTACTCTCCCTCAAGTTGTTGCAAATTTGTCAAACATAAAAGAAGGTACATTGAAGAGTGTGTTTAACCAAACAGTTTTTTCCCATTGACTTCCACAGTTAGGAAAAAATACTATGGAAGTCAGTATGGTTATCCACATTCTTCAAAATATCTTCTTTCATGTCCAACAGTAGAAAGATACTTGTTTGGAACAACTTGAGCATGAAATGATGACAAAATGTTCATTTTTGGGTGAACTATCCCTTTAATTTTGAATCCTCCGTTTATATTTGTGTTTTAATTTAACGGCAAAAGCTTCTGTAACATGTATAAACCATTAAGCTGTTTGCAGCTACAAAGAGGACTTGCTGAAACCCAATGGACACATTAATTCAATTTTCATTGCATTTAAATTTTCATGCAGTACTGCAAACAAATTAGAGGAACTGGCTTAATCGTATTTTGTGGAAGCCAGCACTAATATGTTAAAAGGGCCTTGGGGTTGAAGTATAAATTATGAATTTGCTATATATCCAACACATGCCAGAATCTGCTCCATAGGGGATGGCCTATGTTTCTCAAAAGCATTTTTTTTTCTCAGATCACAGGCAAGTAGCTGCTCTGGGTCTGTGATTAAAAGAAGACATCATCATCATCATCTTATCTTTGAGCTCCACTGCACTCATCCATCCTCTTCATCTCTCTCATTCTTCCTCTCTCCCTCCACCATCTCGTCTTTCATTTGATGAGTTGGGGTTGTGAATTCTCTATAGCCTCCCAGGGTTTCTGTGGCTGGCCTAAAACAGCTGAACAAACAGAGGCTGTTCTGGAGCATTGCTCAACCATAGCAGCACATAACTAATGGGCTCATTGAGTGAATGAGCGGTGGGGGTTTGTGTCCAAGGTACTGTTTACAGATAAGATAAAACTTAAAATTTATTTGCTTTACTCCATTTTTAATGTTGTTCTTCTGATGAGATAAAACAATTAGCCAGTTGCTTATTTTTGTAAGTTGCAGGTTTATCATTTTCATGCTAAAACGCATTTCGAAAACGTACAACATACTTAAGTGTATTCAATCACTGTGAAGTCTTTCGCACTGTCAAATCTCTGCGATTAATTTTTAACGTGGCCATTGTTGCAAATAATGCACGGTTGTTCTGCATCTTTATTATGGTTGTGGTGGTGACATTCAGCTTAACGTTATAAAATGCACAGTAGACCGCTGGAGGCTCGACAGCCCTGTAACGATTTGCAGACGGTGAGTCGACTATTCTTAACCCCCTCCCCCGTCGACGGATCCAGCCAGAACATTCCTCACACATCTGGCCCTCCAACGCTCTCGTATGTGCCATAATTACCCACAAGCCCTGGTGTTCTCCTTTTCTCTTTTCTTTTTATTCGCTGCAGAAACCCTTCCCTCATCAAAGCGCGCTGCTCTCGAGTCCCAGAGATGGGAGGGATCCTTAGAGGAAGACTCTGTAGAACAATAGTACATTTATGGATGACTTAGCCTTGGTGGAACATTCTTATTGTTTTGATGCCTCACCCTGAATTCAGAATATTGGACAACACTAAAAATAACAATGGTGCACGCTTTGTTTTTGAACAGTAAGACGACTGATTCATGTTGACTGAGCTGTCACGTTTTACTGTGAAAGTTGTGGCAGAGGATTCACTAAATAGGTGCGCCATTTTTGGATGCATCAGCGCAAAAAACATATTCACTACTCAACACTTGAAATCCAGTTCAGTCAAGTGTTATCTGCACTAATATATAGTAAAAATGTAAAATTTTAATGGAAAAGAAGCATTTTTTTTTATGTAGCTAGGAAAGTTATTTAAAAAATGTTATTAAAATTTGTAAATTAGATTTTTTTTAAACATGAAATTTAAGAAAACAGAATTGTCATTTTATTTTTTATTATACACTTGACTTTTAACAAACTTGATTTTTTATGTGTATATATATATATATATATATAAATTACAGCTGCAAGCTCAAAACTGCTGTTACCTTTTTCTTTCTTCTTTTTTTTTCTTCCCCCCTTTGGGAATTAAACACTCCCTAGTCACTGCTAAAAACTACCATGAAAGAAAGAAAGTTAATCTTGTCTAGAATGATTACAGAATTTGAATTTTTGGGTGAACTATTCCTTTAACATTGACCAGTATTATTTTAGTTGTATTGTAGAATTTATTAATATTTTAAATTAGTTTTTATTTTTATATTTGTAGTTTTAATTTGAGTTATTCTGTTATTTTTATCATGTTTATATATATATATATATATATATATATATATATATATATATATATATATATGTATATTCT
>NW_015505368.1:1235266-1266419 GCF_001515645.1 Sinocyclocheilus grahami
ATATTCTATTTAGTACCCCACTTAAACTTCAATTTATTTATTTACATTTTCAGGTTTGTTCATTAAGTATTTATATTTTATTCAAACTTTATTTAAATTGCCAAGCTAATTTTTAATAGATTTAGTTAACAACAACAATATTGCTATAGACTAAAGCATATTTGTAAGTGCATGTGCTGTGATGGGGTGAGAGTTGTTTAGTGCGTCAGGCACATGTCTGAGCGCCGGCTCTGCTCTGAAACAGGAAGTGAGGGCGCATGCAAAAAGGAAGAGGCTTTGTTGGTATTCTTTGGCGGGAAGTGACATTGTTGAAAGTGCTCTGTTGTTTTCTTCCTTAAGCAGTTGTACTCCAGCTCACCGCTTAATCACGCTGTGTTGGCAGCCTTCCAGCTTTTTGTCTTTAAGCTCTGGTGGTTCTGTAGATACGGTCCATATCTCACATGGCAAGAACAATCAGGTGCTTATGAGTCCTATACATCACCACAAGACAGACATGACGATGCTTTAGGGATAGTACAAACTGAGACACGCTCTTCACATCCTACAAAATACCCAGTGACAAAGTCTGTTTACCCGTGTGCTTCCTGTGGCCCACTTTTTTGTTTAGTGCTGGTGATAAATCTTATGAAGTAACTATAAAAAGTGACAACAGAGTGAAAAAGTGTTTAAACAATGTCAGGTGGTATTAGGATGAGTGACATTCTCATTATAGACAGAATTTGATTGGACAAAAAGTGTGTACACGCCATTGAGTGCAGGATGAGTCATCAATAGTTTTTATTTCTTAGGAAGAGAGTATGCAGAGTATATTTTAAACGTCATTGAGCATCTGTTGGCCTAGTTTTTGTGGTGTTTTCTGCATTGTCTGCGCTGGTCAGACCACCGCTGTGGCTTTTTGGCCAACTGAGCATGTTGAATCATGGTCAGTGCCATTGTGTAGTCAGGTCACTCTGATTGGCTGATCAGCTTAGTGAACCAGTGAACAGAAAATGAAAGTAATGAAAGCAAGCAAACAATAAAGTCAAGAAGAAACACCACAAAGGGCTCTTCTAATTTTACATCTCCATCTTAACTGAACATTCCTATTTGCAAATAAATAAAATGATGAATACATACTACTGACACCTGCTGGTTTGGAGAGTTATTTCCTCTCACACAGGTGCAGAATGTATGTGCTGGCCGTTGGCTGTCATCTCAGCCCAAATGTTTGGCCCAGGTGCAGGCAACGAGAGGCGATATCACAGTCTGCTTCATTGCTGCTATTTCTTTTGCTATGTCTGTTTTTGCTTGTTGTGTCACTGCCTTAAAGCTGCTAAAATTTGGTCAACTTTCAAAAGTAAACTAACAATTCATAGGCTCAAATCTAACAGATATTGACTAAAAGCCATAAAACAGCCATTGGGGTGTATGAGAATCACCTCAGTTGTGGCCAGAGTCATCCTCCCCCTCTCCCACTGGTGTGCCAGGATGTTTTGTAAAGAGGGATATTGCTTCTAATGGATTCCAAACACCGCAAAAGTTTATTAGGAAGCAGAGCATAGTAAAGTTAGAGGGGAGTGTATGTAAATGCGTGTGAGAGAGATATCGGGGACAAGAGGTTTGGGTTGTGGAGATTGTGGCATCCCATAGGAAAAAGAACATCACATTTAAATGTGTGTTCATGTTGAAGTAGTAGTCAAAACTCCGAGGACTTCTGCATCAATGTTTTGTGTAGTTTGGATTCGTTGTTAATTAAAGTGCTCACATGGCATAGGCTAAACATTATACTGTTTTTCATATATAAAGACACATGCAGCAGCTTTTAAATACATTGTGGCAATTTACCTAAATAATGTAATGCACATAATAAAATTGTAGAGAAAATTAGATCAGAGGAATGTTCCATCATGAAGCATTGCTGCTGCCGTCTTTGTGCTTTTTTTGGCCTTATTTCCATAACGATCCTTGTAAGTCATCTTAATCATATTTAGAAATGAAGAACACAGTTCTTCTATAATGTACTGTAATTATGATGAATGACGCCCTTGGAGACCCTGTTTTTCCCCCTCCACTGGTGTTAATCTTGAGCTTGTCACGGTGGTCTTGTATAGTTATGTGCACGGTCAGAGAGAGAGGAGATAGAGTGAAATGCCCTCCAAAGCGACAACACTGAGAGGGGGAAAGGCCATTGAGGATATGTGTGTGTGTGTGTGTGTGTGTGTGACCCTCCCTCTCTGCGTCAGTAGACCTATTTGCTGATTCTATTCACAAAGCCTGTCTTTGATGTGCTGCTGCTTCCTGCTTCCTAACAGGGTCGCTATATTAAATTGAGTTTGCCTCCCATTGAATGAATTAAGCTTTAATAGTGTTATTGATCAAGCAAGTACAATCCTATACATCCTCCCACACCACAGGCTCCAAAGAGAAAAACACAAGCAAAAAACTAATTATGTATACTACCATCCAAAGGTTTGAGGTCCAATTAATTTCCAATAAATGCTGTGTATATATATATATATATATACAGTGGTGTGAAAAAGTGTTGGCCCTCTTCCTGATTTCTTATTTTTTTGCATGTTTGTCACACTTTAATGTTTCAGATCATCAAACAAATTTAAATATTAGTCAAAGATAACACAAGTAAACACAAAATGCAGTTTTTAAATGAAGGTTTTTATTATTAAGGGAAAACTAAATCCAAAACTACATGGCCCTGTGTGAAGAAGTGTTTGCCCCCCTGTTAAAACTGTGGTTTATCACACCTGAGTTCAATTTCTCTAGCCACACCCAGGCCTGATTACTGCCACACCTGTTCGCAATCAAGAAATCTCTTAAATAGGACCTGGCTGACAAAGTGAAGTAGACCAAAATATCCTCAAAAGTTAGACACCATGCCGAGATCCAAAGAAATTCAGAAACAAATGAGAAAGAAAGTAATTGAGATCTATCAGTCTGGAAAAGGTTATAAAGCCATTTCTAAAGCTTTGGGACTCCAGTGAACCACAGTGAGAGCCATTACTCACAAATGGCAAAAACATGGAACAGTGGAGAACCTTCCCAGGAGTGGCCGGCCGACCAAAATTACCCCAAGAGCACAGCGACGACTCATCCAAGAGGTCACAAAAGACCCCACAACATCATTGTAAATGAGAATTGGATTAACATGTTCATTTAATCTTTAACATTATAAATATTTTAAGAGATTTTGCATCTTTGCATCATTTGAGGCATCATATTTATATCCATATTTATGCATTTGGCAGATAAAGTGAATTACAGTGCAGTTAAGGTATACATTGTGTTCCCTGGAAGTCAATATACTAGTATTCTTTGACTTGACTGAAGCTCCTTTTTTCCATACCGCAACTCAAGTAAACAACAACAACAACAACAACAACAGAGTTTCCTTATAGGAACACAGCTAAAACCAGCCTAAGATGGCATTCTGGTCCTAGCTGGTCTTCCTGCCTGGTCAAGCTGGACTGTTTGTTTGGTTTTAAACAGGTTTAGAGCTTGTGTCTATTTGAGCTGGGAGGCCAGCTGGCAAAAAAACAGCTTGAGCCGGCTCAGAGATCAGTTAGTAAGACCTTCAAACCAACTTAGGATATTTTTATAGCGATTCAATAAATACTTAGCACTATTTAGCTGTCGTTTACAAATGTAACATTCTTATTAGCAAGATGCGCCTTCCCAGTTGTTTGGGATTAAATATTTCTGTGTGTGTTCTATTGTTGTATGCATATGGGCTCTGTAAATAGGCAGAGAAAAGGCATAGTAATGAGGGTCAGAGGCTCTGAGGCCACACTGCAACTCAGCAGGAGGTTTGACGTTAAAAAAAGTTTGTTATTCTGGGAAATTCTCTGTTCTCCGATGCCAAGTTAGCCGTTAAATCGCCTGTTTTGTGCTGGTGACCCGTGAGTGATGTGTAGCTGGGATCACAGGGTCAAAGCAGGATGCTTCCTGAAGGACACATGAAATGTCCTAAATAACACTAAATTAAACATTAACTGCCATCTCCCACTCTTTAGTCATTAGAACCAGGATCAATTTCAAATTACTGCCAGGTGAGATTTTTGTGAGTACTTTTAAGGGCATTGCTATGTTTTGCGTGTTGTCCACAAGGGAAACTGTAAGCATTGAAAATTGTAAAATTGTGTCACTGGCAAATGTAACAGCATGGTGGATGAAAAAAGAGAGACAAAATTATTGACATATTGATATATCTAAAGTAGTGCTGTCCAACGATTATTCGTGATTAATCGCATCCAAAATTAAAGTTTTTGTTTACGTAATATATGTATGTGTACTGTGTATATTTATTATGTATATATAAAGACACACATATACAGCATATATTTTGAAAATAACATTTTTCTTAAATATACACATGCATGTATGTTTATTTATATATACATAATAAATATACACAGTACACACACACATATATATTATGTAAACAAAAACGTGTCTTTTGGATGCGATTAATCATCATTAATCGTTTGACGGCACTAATCAAAAGACAAAAATATCATGCTCTTTTGACTTGGGCCAGAAAGTAACCACACAGAACATCCTAACAAATAGTAACATGCTAACAGCAGGAATATTAATAGGAATGTTAGCGTTACCTTAAACCATGAGGTAGCCACACATAAACATGCTAACAAAACTACCTAAACAGTTTGATGGGCTTTAAACTCTTTCTTGATAGTGTCTCTTTATTATTTTGCAATGTGCTGGTTTAGAGGATTGATAAAATCCAAATCCTGAGTATGAACCAAAGGGATGTTTACCTTAGCAAGTATCACTAATTAAACCTAAAAAATTTATCTAGTGCTCACAAAGAAACCAGCTTCTTAATTTGGGCTAAGAGGAAGACATTTAAAATCTTTTCCTCTCTCTCCTGTTACTCTCTATCGAAGCGTTCAAAGTCACCAGTGTTTGAATCCTCCACCTCACAATGCCACAAAATAATGTTTATTTATCCAACATCCTGCCTCAGATCCGGACATATTATACACCCCGGCACATGAATTATACATTGGAATCAACCCGCATTGTAAGTAGTTACAATTATTATTATTACAATTATTACAATAATTATTTGCAAGTGTGACTTTTTCTTGTTTCTTTTTATGAATACGTGCTGTTGTTGGAAGAAAAGCATCTGTTAGAGCCTTGTCCAAAGGAATCTTAGCACACACACAACTATTGAGCAGATCAGAGGACTCCAGATGACTCTAGCTTGTGTGATACCTTGTATTTGCTGTCTTTTGTTTACTCTCTCCTTGTTGCTAACTCGTAAATTAGAGGTAAACTAACACCCCTTGCCATTCAGCAGAGTTCTTCTCTGTTATTAGAAGATGTTAGCTGTATCTCATACCTAAGTGACACTGAAGGACATTAGTCTAGTTCTCACAGCCTCACAATATTAACCTTCACTAAGCTCTGCCGAGACAAGCTTTACAGAACGTCCCATGGGAATAATCAAATGATTGCTATAAAAAAACTTTACTATTCTGAGTAAAATGTGCAGATAAATTGAATGGATGTTATTGTTATGGGTTTTGAAATGAAGTGTGACATTCTTTCTGTTGTTTTTATGTAAAGAAATTGTTACATTACACAGGAATGTGATTTCAAACTGTTCCCATACCTAAGTCTGTAGGCTGACTCAGAGTTAGGTCAGTGAGGTAGTTGATCTGCTGAGACCAAGTGACATGGTGACTGTCAGAAAAAGACACAGATGAATGATTTGTGCCTGTGGAATAACCGGACCAATCTCATTCCTCTAAGTCTCGTACGATAACGACTGGCAGGCCACATCCAATGAGATGTTTATTTGACAAATTCTTTGACACCAGTCCAACTTGTGACAGGTTGAATAGATATTCTCAGAAGAATTATTTCAAGAGGGAATGTTTTCATCAGGTAATGTCATCTGAAACTGTTCTTAGAAAACATTAACATGCAGGATGAATGTTGCAGTATGATAAATGTGGAAACCATCTAGGTGACTGATCTCAGTACTGAAATGTGGCACATCTAAATGTTAACTTGAGAATGTGGAGGTGGGGGAACTGTAAAATCTGGTGGCCAAGGCATATTTGCTCAATATAAATAGAATGGATGTACTACTGGATCAAACAAAAACTGGACTGGAATGTAAACGGAGATGAACTGGATTGACAAATATACCAATACTGGGTCCAGAATGCTGCTCTGATTTGTTCTGAGCCCGGGCCACACATGACTGACATACAGTGGGGAAAAAAAGTATTTAGTCAGCCACCAATTGTGCAAGTTCTCCCACTAGTATATAATGTCAAATTATCTGCAAGTTTAAGATATTTTAAATAAAGCACTGATTTTAAACAAGGTCACTTTAAGGAAGGAGGAAAGAGTTCATAAAGGAAATAAACTGTCAGATTCATATCCAGTTGTTGACATTTTTTTGTCTCAACGCGTGCACACTGATAGCATAAGTTATAGAAAGTAAATAGATTGGATGAAGCTCTGAGAATGTATAAGTCAATGTGATTCTAAGAACTTCTAATAGCGTGCTAGTACAAGCTGCTAAGGAAGTTCACATCATGTGCTCCAGTCACCAAAACAAAAGCAAAAAAAAAAAAAAAAAAAGGAATTGATAAAAATATCAAGAATGGGTAAGAAAGAAACCGAGCCGGTCTTATCACACACGATGAGAGGTCGTGCTGATTGACAGCAATGAAAACGGAGGGTCAGAAAAGCAAAGCTCTCTTTGAGTAAGGGAGCGTAAAATCCAGACTAGTGCGCGCTGATCCCCCAAATCCCCCTATTGTCACAATAAACAGAAAAGCAGAGGAAATATGTGCATGAGTGTGAGCACCCCTGTGTGTGTGCAAGCACAACCCTAAGCCTGACTTAGGGATTGTATTCAATTTTGGGGGCTTTTGTTCAGAAGCCGTTTGAACTCGTTAGGTTCAATATTTTGAGGACAAAAGTTCTTCGTTCCACATTAAACCAAATTATTAATTTTATGACTTGAAGTAATGAGAATTGCCTTGTTTTTATTCTCTTTTCTGCTTTATTTTCTTGTTTAGATGGCTCGGTACAACAGGGCTCTGTCTTTTCCTGAGCCCTACAGGGTCCTACATTCATTAACGTTCTTGAGCAACCAGGCAACCTGCTGTACAGCCTTAAAATGTCATTTAGGAATCCATGGTATTCTGCTCTTTTGGTTTGACATTTAAAACACTCTGTTTGACTGTGTCCTTGACTGAACCTGTAGACCTTCAGAGGCAAATTGAGTCAGGTACAGGATAAGATGAATAAAAGGAGACACATACTAGATTTTATTTCAATAAATGTGCAAGCAAGTGTAGAACACAATATACAATGAAAATCAGTGGGGTTCAATCTGGTTTGTTACCCAACATTCTTTAAAATATCTTTAATGCCTGTGTTCCACTGGAGAAAGAAAGTCATGCAGGTTTGAATTAAATTTTGGCTGAACTATGCTGCAAAACCTTTTATAGTTGACCATTTGAAAGTGAATCAGTCTCTCAAAATAGTCCAAATCTGTCCCTCTCAGTCTCATCTCTCTTCCCTTTCTTTGTTTCGGTTAAAGCAGTCAGAGCTTGTTTTGTGCACCATCTATCACCTTGACATTTCTTCTCCATGCACATCTCACACCCCATGGTCTCTCAGACTTATCCGTCTCCTGCAAGATTGCCACAAACCTCTAACTTTCGTCAAGACCTGTCTCACACCCCACATGGGAGTCTGCCCCTCCTTGCACGCACACACAATCACATTACTCTTTCATTTTGATCCCCTCAGTGTATAACGGTCATTTCCCAAAGCGAGCCTCTGTCCCCTGTCCTCTCATGGGGGCAGGGAGGATGTCTGCTGGCCTGGACGTGGAGTTCAGCGAGGTGGGGGACGTCTGAATGGTCACCCGCTGGGCAGAGGGAGGGAGTGTGCAGGGACAATGGTGGTCCTGTTTTAAGGGAGCGTGGTCAGGGGAAGCCAGGAGATGGGCTGGGGGTGTTTGTTGGGGCAGGAAACAGGGAGCCTATGGGAATGCAGATTGGTTCTCTGAATTGAACTGGCAGGCTGGGCTTTGATGTGAGCAGAGGGGGATTTTTATAGGGCCCAACTTTTATCTATGTTAAAACAACTCCCCTACAAAACTTAATCTTCTCTATCTGCCCCTCTCTGCTTCTGCCTCTTTTCTCTCGCTGTCTTCCCATTCCACATCGTCTGCCTCTAAATGGACATAAACTTGGGTGTCATTTAGTATGAAAATTATATTTGCTGAAATCCTGAAGCCCAAAAAAATAATTGTGACTTTATATCTCACAATTGCGACTTTATATATTCTTTTAAACTTTATCTCACAATAACCTTATTGTTTTTTTGTTTTTTAATCTGAGGTGGAAATATTGGTCTTCCATCGGTCACCATCATATACTGTATTTTGGATGCTACTGTGTCAGAGTCTCACTAGCCACGTTTCCATTACCCTTCAAAATGCTCAAACTGAAATTGCAAATTGAAAATATGCCTAATGGAAACACGTCAATTTTGCAAAAACTCCCATATATTGCAAAAAAAAAAAAGTATGCTCGCATGAGGTGGTTTTTCAGGCAATTTGAAAAAGGAATATATTGCAAAACTGCAATGGAAACTGTTTTTTTTCTCATTTACAGGTCTCCTGGCATACATAAAAGTGCCATGTTTTAGAAGCATCCCAGGTGCGGCTCCCCAAGCTGCTTCTCTAAAGATACACGTCTACGTCTCCTTCGATTGAAAATAATGGCTAGTGTGGTGGCTGCAATATACATAAACCTACCAACATCCATTGCCATGACTTATTGCGAGAGGAAAAATTATGTTTTAGTCACATAACATTGGTTAATGGAAACGCTGTCAATTCGCAATAGGTTTTTTATTGTCATTTATAAATTAATTTTATTGTCATTTATCGCTAAATTTTGCACAAATCAGTAATGGAAACCCGGCTACTGTTTTCCTTAACTACCTTATCCAGTAATATACCAAGATTACCAAGCTTTTTAAACACCGTTTTCCAATACCAATCCAATGGTAATTCTTTGGACACTACCATGATGGTGCAACATGGAGAATGGAGATTTATTTTTTGTAAAACTTTGGATAAGAGGATCTGGTAAGTGACAAACAATGTGGCTCCATGTAGGTGTTGATCAGCATGCTAGTTAGCTCTGGATAAGTGGAAAGTTTAGTTCACCGCTGAGGTACAAAGCAACTTAACTTCTAAATTTTATAATTACTTGATATAAGCACCCCTGCAGCACTGGCATTAATTAGACTCTGAGAATGTTCGTCTCTGTGTGCGTTAGAGAAAAGCCATGATTACGGCCAAATCCAACCGCCTCGCCTCTCATACAAATGCAAAACCCCTGAAGGAGACACTGCTTTAAATTCACAATGCACACACACGGTTCAGACTCCACACTCGCTCTCTGCCAGTGTCCTCCAAGAGGAGAGTCTATAAGAGAAGTAGAGTTGTGAGGAACAAAAAGGTTTAGAAATTGCTGAGTAGAAGAATTAAAAAGAGATGAAAAGAAAGAAGTGAGAGTGGAAATTGTGTGTGTACGTGTGTGTGTTGGTGGGGGTGCTAATTACTTTTCTTCCTCTCTTGAAGAAAACACCTCTTCTTCGTCCAGCAGGGGGATGGGGAGGGGGTTGTAGATAGGGGGTCTCGTCCCGCCACTTCAATCTCAGCATCTCAGCACTTTTCTTTGTGTCTTTCATTCATTTCTCTCTTTCCTATCTGCTTTTTTCCATACAAGTATTATTTATTCCTCCTTTATTCCATACTCTCCTGAGGACCTCAAAAGAGGCCGATCAGAAAGATAGGGAGGGGGCCCCGGCTCAGTTTGTGAGGCTGATTATGGACTCAGATCTGGATTTAAAAAGTTGGCTATAGGGAGGGTGTACAGGAATGGTTTTACTTCAGAATCAGTTGAATAATAGCCGGAGAAATCTGAGGTCTTGTAACAGCATTGGTAATATGACATAAAAAGCATGATTAGACCACATTTCATGGATCACTACAGGCAGTGGAAAAACTGAGGGGAAAATGCACAAGTTGGTACAAACTGTTACATAAGTCTCCTGTACCGCTCTGGGATCAGACTAGGGAGAATGGAAGATGTGGGCACCATTTATTTAAGCTGATGTCAGATCAGATGTTTCCTTTGAATAATGGCGAGACCCTTCAACCCTGACTTTCAAGCACTAATGCACCACAAGTCATTAGCGCACTCATTTTCATTCAGGGTACTTGTATTCGTGTACTCTCCGTTCTGATATCTACGTCTCTCTTTGTCTTTCCAAGAAAACCAGGCCAAGTCAGGTGGCTCACAGTCCAAATTTTATTTGCCAAATTAGATAGTGAATGTAGTCGCTTATATTTTGAAGCACTCTGCTTGTGGAACAATGCAGCTGTGTATGAGTTTTGGAGGGAGGAGAGCTAGCCGAGCAATGAGAAAGACAGAGCCGCTATTACGGGATATTTAGACGTGGTCTTAATGATAGTGGGCAAAATGACATAAGACACAAAAAGCTTCCTGTGACATTATTGAACATGTTACTCCTGCTGAAAAGACCTGTTTAGACTAGCTTTAATTTCTATGCTGGTTCAAATTTGGTGCTGGTCTAACTTGTTAAACTAGTTAACGGATTAGTTTACCTCCCCCAAAAATTCAGTCATCATTTACTCACCCGCATGTTGTCCCAAGCCATTATGACTTTCTTCCTTGACGCACTGGGAAGCTTTCAAGTAAGTTTTTTCCCCTTCGTGTCATGTGCAGAGCGCCATACTTTTCAATGCATCACTGGTCCAGTACACAAATTAATTCCAACTCTCATGCTTACTAATCTTGTTGGTAACACTTTACAATAAGGTTCATTAGTTAACATTAGTTAACTACTTTAGTTAACATGAACTAAGCATGAACAATACTTCTACAGCATTTATTAATCTTAGTTAATGTTAATTTCAACATTTACAAATGCATTATTAAAATCAAAAGTTGTGCTTGTTAACATTAGTTAATGCACTGTGAATTAACATGAACTAACTATGAACAACTGTATTTTCATTAACTAACCTTAACAAAGATGAATAAATACTGCAATAAATGTATTGTTCATTGTTTGTTCATGTTAGTTAATACATTAACTAACATTAACTAATGGAACCTTATTGTAAAGTGTTACCATCTTGTTTTCACTGAAGAACTGGACATCTTCTAATGAGCTTGAGTAGATGTCAAGATTTTTGTTGAATAGCAATTTAATTTTTAACAAAAAAGGGATAGGGATAGTTGACCTCAAAATGAAAATTTTGTCATGTCATTCCAAACCTGTATGAGTTTCTTTCTTATGTTGAACATAAAAGAAGATATTTTGAAGAATGCTGGTAATCAAACAGCTGATGGTACCCACTCACTTCCATAGTATTTCTTTCCCTACTCTGGAAGTCAATAGGGACCAACAACTGTTTGGTTCTTCAACAGTCTTCAAAATATCTTCTTTTGTGTTCAACATATACAGGTTTGGAATGATAGGAGGGTGAGTACATGATGACAAAATTTTAATTTTTGGGAGAACTATTCCTTTAAAGATGGTGTTCAGACACCCTTCTGTCATTCTTAAGTCTGTCAAATGTTGTCATGAGTTGCACTTATCATATTTACTTGTCACAAAAGGCACACTAGGACATAAACCATGCAAATAAAGTTGGTCTTAGTTAGAGAGTCTATTGTCTGCTCAATGGTATGACATATATTATGCATAAACATACTGAGATTCTAGTGATTACAGATAATGCTATTTTTGGCGGCCCAGATGTCGGCTCGAAACTATCAAAGAAGTTGCTACTTTAAGACGTGTCAAGTCATCAAGAAAGAGAAATGTAAAGAGGAGGGGCTTGTTTTGTTATTGGGAGATAATCATGTTTCCTGGAGCGGTCTAAATGAGAGCTGTCCAGTAATGGCAGTGCAGGAATGCAGTCAGTGCACACCGCTCAACCCTCCCTAAGTCTTGGCTCCACTCCACTCTCTCAGCACTCCACACAAAGCTTCCTTTGTTCAGCCTGGTCTTGAAAAGCAATGCCCCGTCACTCCCTTTCTCTCTCCTTCTCTGTTGTCCTGCCTCACTCCTCTCTCTTCCTGTGTATCTCTTCTACCCGCTCCACCAGCTCTCTCCTTATCTAAATGTGCTCTGTTCTGTTTTTTTAATCAGTCTTAGGTTAAATTATCCTAGAATGTCGGGATTCTTTCTGTGTTTTTACTTTCATTCCTTCTCTGTCTGTTTTGTCCAACTTTTCCCACTGTCTTTCACAGACTTCAGTGTTGTTTATTCACCAGAAGGTAGGGATCCAGCCAAGAAATCTGTATTATCCTGCATATTCGCAACCTTAACCGGGGGGATTGTGGGAAGACATTTTTCAAGCAACTCTTTTTCTCCTCAACAGCTATTTTAGGTTAACCGCACATTTAATAAGCTGGAATGGGGAGGGGGGGATTGTGCTCTTGTTTTGCTCTCATACTTTTTCAAAGCTTAGAGAGATTTAGTCCTGCCACTCTCCCATGAAAGAATACTCTCACACATACACGTACACAGCAAAACCCTTCAGGTGTTCTTCCTGTATGCAATCAACTGATAAACCAATCTCAAGTTCAAATCAATGAATCACGCAAAAATCACGTGATTAAACAAATAGATTTTTTTCCCAGAATTCATTATAATGTCACATTGGATCGGTAGTTAAGTACTTTGTTTGATGAGGACATGTTTATTCTGTGCCTATATTCAGGTCAAGCAGTCATATCTTTTGTTCCTCCAACAATAATCACTTCATGTGAAAACTTGTTGCTCCGGCAACTTCCTACAAGCCTTGTCCTGCGTATTGCAAAGTGAACAGCATTGAAAGGCCCGAGTCGTGAAATTATGTCCATCATCGCCTCGTGACGCAGCCAAACCTTGCACAACCGCTTGCTGACATAGATGCGGGACTCCATAAGCCTGCTGGCTGCAGGCATACCTGCACATGCCCCTGCTGTGAAATGATTATTTCATGCCTAGATTTCACCACACTATACAGTCACACAACCAGAGACGTGCAGAGACTTGTTGTTAGTTATAGACTAAGACTTTCTGATTTTTGGAACATAACAGACAGTTAAACATAACAGTTTAAGTGAGGCCACATTAGGGAAATTCATATTTTTAGAACCATGTGTATAAGTTTTTTAGTATTATGCATTAATGCATTAAAAACTGTTTAATTTTGTTCAGTTGGATTGCTAAAAACAGATGTATCAGATTTTGAACAAGGACTGATCGTAAAGTGATTGGAAATTCACACAGACATCTCACATGTACTGACATGTCCATAAAGTGTCAGGATATTGTTTAATCATTGAATTATTGTGGATTTTCAGTGTTCAAATTTCTGTTTGTAATGTGTGCACAAATACTGCAGCACATCCCTTTGTGAAAAGCCTGGGACACTTGAAAAGTTAATGGCACACACACACACACACACACACACACAGTTTGTTTTTCTAGGTTCTAAGGCTGTGCACTAAATCCAGCTGCTGTTGCATTCCCATGGTGCTCTCCTGCAGCTGCATCCAATCAGATCACAGAACCTTGAAACTGAAGAAGCTACAGCCTGAAAACACAGACCATCATCATGCTTTTTCTGGATATCTCATTCATGAAAATCAGACTCACACCTCTCTGTCTGTCTTTCTTTCTCCCTGTCGCTTGCTCTTCCTTTCTCAAGAGGTTCTGTAAAATTTTAACTAGGCCTCTTTACCGCAGGTGTTGCATATTGGTGATTAAAGCACCTCTGCATCTGTTGTTCCTCAGGCAAGATTTGGTCTGATTACTGCTCACTAGGGTGCAGAGTGCCGTGACCTGCTTTTGTTTGAGTTCAGACTCATTTTGCCGTCCTTGAATGTTATCACAACTCATGTAATCAACAAGAGGCTGCTTAGCTTCATTTCATGATAACAGAAAACTAAGGGTAAGTTCACCCAAAATTTAATATTTTTTAACATTTACTCAACCTCATGTTGTTCCAACATGTTCCCATTTTGAGTAATGTACTCTGTGCTCGTTTCATGCAAACGGGGATAGGAAGAAAAGGAAGTCTCACAGGTTTGGATCATTGGAACAACATGAAAGTAGGCGCGTTTCCATTACAGATTTGCGCAAAACTTTGGCGATATTTTATAAACGTCGATAAAAAAAGTATTGTGACGGCGTTTCCATTAACCAATGTTATGTGACTAAAACGTAACCTTTTGCCTCTCGCGATAAGTCATGGCAAAGGATTTGGTGGGATTTTGACAGATTTTGGCTATATTTATTCAAAGGAGGCGTATGCGTGTATCTTTACAGAAGCAAGCAGCACAGAGAGCCGCTTCAGAAACGGCTGGATTCTGGAATAAACACAAGAATTGTGGCTGCAATCAGCTTCAGTGGCCTTATCAGAGCCACACTGCACCGCAGACGTGTGCAGTGTAAGTTGTCTAAGCATTAATGGTAGGGAAAGCCCCTTATACTGGAGAGCAGCCACGTATGATGTGTTTCTTGGAGGTTATAGTACATTGAAGAATGATCATATGACTTTTTACATACGCCATGTGACCTGTAAATGCGAAAAAGCGGTTTCCGTTGCAGTTTTGCGAATTATTCCTTTTTCGCATTGCCTGAAAAACCACCTCATGCAAGCGTAAAAACTTTTTTTGCGATATATGGGCGTTTTTGCGAAATTTACACATTTTCATTAGGCATATTTACAATTCGCAATTTCAGTTTGCGCAATTTGAAGGGTAATGGAAATGCGCCTAGTGAGTAAATGTTTTTTATTTTATTTTAGGGTAAACTATCCCTTTAAACATTTTTAAATAACATTAGTTCCTCATCGTTGTACAAGATGTGCCAAAATTGTCTCTTAAAGACTCCCAGATTTAATCTGACTCAATGCAGCATGGAGTTAACGTTAGCCTCTATACCGCAGGTTATGCAAGAATTAGGTCGTATTATGCAACAAGACGTTAGTGTGTCAATTAGCAATACTGGTAGTTTTAACTGAGCATAAGAAGTAAAACTGTGACAGTCTTGTTGACTCAGGGCTATGTGTCAATAGGAAGGCACGTTGACAATGAGGACCTTCCTCTTTAATGTAGGACAGTGTGGACAGCACGTTTTATCGTAAGCATTAAAAGCAGGTTATGACTTTGTATACGTGTCTCAAAACAAAAGTGCTGAAATGTAGGATAATAGCTCAGGGGTATTGTATTACTGTGGTCTGAGGTAATTGGCTTTCTCTTTACTTCTATGAATGTTATTTAAAGCAGGTCGTGTTGATTCAGGATTATACGAGGCCCCCGTGTCAGATAGGCTGACTCACCTAGATGTATTTCCATTTAGTTTCGACGTTTCCAATTCAGAGCCGCCTCACCTGCCAAAAAGTAGAATCACAGGACAGATGTGATGATTCAGAGTATCTCTTTGCCTAAATTTGTGGTTTATGAGAGTGCACTCATATCTATAAAGCGAGTGTTTGTGTGAGATGGACTGAGCGAGAGGCATGGGGGGGGTTGTGGGACATGATGAGAGAATGGTGAAGTAGCCAGCCCACAATGAGCCGCATTGTTCCAAGCTCATAATCAGAGCGGACATGGAACTTGGCCGGGAGAGTCATCCCCGTAGCCCTCGACACAGCTGCTGGGACTTCAGTTTATATTCCCTCCGTTCTGCTTTCATCAGCATCTCTCTTGCGTGCATTTTCTCTCCGCCTCTGTCTTTCCCATTCAGTGACTGTTTTTCCTTTCTCCATTTGAAATGAAGGGGTCAGGGCATGAGCGACGCACTCTTGTGTAACACTACAACTGTTTAAACAAACTGTGCCAAACAAAGAGAGCCAAAACTTTGACCTCAATATCTTATGCTTTAGTACAGGAATCTCAGGCCTCCATCCAACTGTCCTCCAATCAGCCATCTTCGCTTCCTGTATACGTTTTAGTTAGTGAAACAACCAGTAGCCCAGTGGAAAAACCCAGCCAGTAACTGGATCTTTAAAAGATTAGAGCTCTGCTTCAATGACGAGAGAAATAAGAAGCTTAACAGCTGGCCCAGTGGCGGTAGTTGTGTTTACAATAAAAACATTGCAGTCAGCTGCAAGGCCTTTGTGTCACTGGCACGTAAAAATAAAACAAGAGACCAGAGAGAGACCCCTCTGTCATGACTTTAAAATTTCCACAGAGACCAGAGGATGGTGCCACTCCTTGTACAAAATCTGACTCAGTGTCCATCGTCACCAAAAACTTCCATGTACGAATTCCATCACATGACCTTTCAGCAGCGTGGTAACTGATAATTGTCGCCTCATAGCTTTCTAAATTGATTGAAGCATTCGCGGTGTGTGTGTTGGCTGCACATACGGTTGGCTGCGGTTCTTGGCCATCGGGCTCGGATGATTCCATGGGGTTGCATGTTGCTGGGATGGAGCTGCTTTACACATAAACATTACATGACCCAAGCAGGCAACACATGCTCCCTGTAGTCTGTTAGGGTTGCTGGGAGTGAGTTGTATTTTTGACCCGCTCTAGGTAAGGTGTCCGCCCTGGTGTTGCCTCCCATATGTTCTGCATTTTCTTGCGCTATCCACCCAACCCCCAGTCCCATTGCTCCTGTAATTGCCAGGTAATGTTTCGGCTCTGGCTCCTCCTCTACTGCCATTATTCCTGTTCTGGATTAATGCGACTGCCAATAGTGGCCACAGGCTTGGCAGCATTTCAAAAAAGGGGCCCACCTTCGATACATTATACACAAGCAGCTTTCACCAAGGTGTGCATTTCAAGACAGTCTTCCTCTGTTTTTATACTGTGCTTTTTTTGGTTAAATCAAAGCTGGAGGGGACACTGGAGACTCCCCCCCGATCTGATCTCTGTAACCCCTCCCTGCTCATATCAGATATTCCCCAGCCGCCTGGCACCCAGAGGGAGGCCCACCTTTACCACCCAATGTAGACCCAATAATACAGACCTGGAGGCTTTCATGGTCATACTTCGTCCTATTTCCCAAAAATCACCTTTCAAATGCATAAATAAACTAAACAATAACAACAAATAAAAATGGACTATAGGGCTATATTTACAATGCCTTTGGCAAAGGTATCATACTGGATATATTTGAATTCTGTACTTTTGTTTGTGGTCAATTTGTTCCCTTTCTTCCTCTTTTCAGTAAGCAGAAAAACCACTTGAGGTGAGCTTTTACAAAAAGTGACCACTATCAAAAGGTCAACATGTGACTTTTAAGGTATCTGTAAATCTTGTTTTTGTGATTGAAATTCAAAAAAAGGAACACAGACATTTCCACAAAATACCCATCCACCTTGACTGCAAAGTAGGGAATGACCAAAAATCATCTGGGTACCAAACAACCTTTAGGTCACAAGGGGTCATCCAAAAAAACCAAAAAAGATTTCTCACAATGCACATTGGGCAACTACAAGGATGAAAGTTAACAGGACAAACGAGAAGAGCCAGGCAATGGTCCAAATTAACACAAACTAAATAAAGGGCAGAAGGGAAGTAATCAAATGATGGCGCACAGTCCGGGAATTGCTTGTATGCTCCACTGAGCTCACTGGTTATGGGTAAGCCAGTTAAGCAACATGTAGAAGTTATGATGTAACAAGACAACAGTCTCAGGATCTGTTTTGGTTAATCCACACGCATCTCTATATTCGGTATGCAAACAAGCTCATTCTGTAGGCCTACAGAGATGGGCACATCCTTTCTGAAGACAATTGAGTTTTACTCTCTTGGGAAAAGAGGAATAGGTTATCACACTGAGACTTTTATTTTTCTTTCTGGCAAATAACACTTGAGGGGAAGTACAACTGATTTGTGCTTTCCAGAGACTCTCTAGCCCTTTATATAACTCTTTGGAGAAAGGGAGACTATGAAAGGCAAATACATGGGAGAAGAGATTTATTAATTAAAGTTAATTCAAATTAAAGACCATCTCTAACCTTGAAAACCATAGGAATAATGATTTAACCATGATGGTTCGCTTGCCAGATTAGGGAACAGGAAGTTGAGCTGGCCCAGAAAAGTGCTTGCTTACAATACTCACGAGCACTCCATTTTTAGGCCACTATGCAATCGATGCACACTTCTGTCAAGCCTGAATTGAGGAAAGCTTTGCAGCAGACTTCTACCCAACAGTCAAAGCTGTATCAGCACAAATAAAGTGTGGAAGACCATGAGGACTAAGGATGCCATTTAGGACAGGGGCTATGCCTATGTATGTATACCACACATGAGGTGAAGATAGTGAACTGCCTTGCTTTGATTTGAGTTTGACATTAGCATGTTGCTAAGCTAATAACATAGCACTTTAATAAGCATAAAATGCACAACATACAAATATTTAAAATATATATGCAGCACTGTGCAAAAGTCTAAGGCATTAGTATTTTCTCCAACAAAAAATTGTATTGCATATTTATTATATATGAATGGAATGAAATGTAATGTTTACAGTCAGTAATTTTTCCAATTTGTCCCAGTGTTTTTTTTTTATTCAGGAAGTTGCGAGTTTGGCATCATAGTGCATTCTGTCTAGTTATGCCGCTCAGTAAGTTAAAATTTAGAGTGTCTTAAAACTGCCCAGGCAACAAATTTAGGTTATAAAAGCGTTGTGGGAACACTGTTTCGAAATGTTTCTAAAATGTTGAAAAGTCCAGTTTTCTTGTCGTGATTATAAAATTTTTTAAAGGTTACAAAAACTTTTCTTACAACATTATACTGACTTTATTTTTACCCAAAATATTTGAAAGTTTATTTTTAATATTCTAAAAATAATAAAATATCCCGTTTTCTTCTTGTGATTACAACATTATTTAAAGGTTATAAAAATGTTTCTTAAAACTTGATATTAACTTTTTTACCCAAAATATTTGAAAGTTTATTTTTAATATTCTAATAATGTTAAAATATCCAGTTTTTTGTTGTGATTAAAACATTATTTAAAGGTTACAAAAATGTTTCTTAGAACATTTATCAAGTACAAATAATATCTTAAGGGCATTTTGAGAAAGCTGATCGCAGAATGTTTTATGTTTAACATTATGAGAACGCATATGAAATATTATTAAATTTATAAGAACATTGAGTAAGCATTACTTTAAGAATGTTTTGTCATTTTAAAAAACATTAGTGAAAGTTGTGAGAATATACCCTGTTAGCTGGGTGCCTGGATGAGTGAAGAGAGTGGACACACACACACACACACACAGACAGACAAACAGGTGGTGGATCATTTAAGCAGTGATTTACAGAGCTCTCTGAGTTTCATTGTGCCGCTCTTCCTCTAACCTCCTTGGTCTCCTCTCTCCAGAGCTCCTAAAAACAGCCTGATCTCCTCTGTTAAACAATAGAGCACGCCATCCTCACTTTGTGTTTGCCTCCACAGGAGCGTGACCGTACATCTTAGTGAACCCATACAGCTGTGAGCGACCATTTGAGTTGAATTCATCTGAACGCACATGGGTGTTCACTAACAAAACACTAGTAATTTTCCATCAAACAGTGGTCAACGTGACCATGATGAAATGCCCTGAAATGTGTTGTAGGCGTGATGTTTTTAAATTAAATCTTGTATGTAAAACTATACACAGCAGAAGCAAGTTCCTGTTTAGTCTGTGAAAGCTAAGTAAACAGATAAAAGAAAATATTCAATCACGTTTTGCTTGCTCACTGCTTTTGTCCGTCCCAGATCTCATTTACGGTCAAAAATAGCAGCGTGTCTCAGTCCTCCTCTATTTGTGTGTGATCAGACAGTCAAGCATATGTGAAGTTGTGGGTGCTAAAACCCTATCATCTGAAGGTGTTAATCTAGCAACTGGTTCCTCAACTGCTTCCGTAGCATGCATTGAATGACGGTTACGAAGTGGTTTAAAAAGGTAAAAAAAAAATTATTTGGTTGCCCAGTCTGTATTTTTGAAGCACAACCTTTATTAGAGTTTCCACATCCCTTCAATGTGACATTTCTGAGTACCATCACCTAACACACATGGTACACTTTCTGTGTTGCTAACCTTACTTTGTATTTCCATGTGTTTAAGTGATTTTATGGTTTGTTGGACATGTGTTTATGTCAGGGTGAGAATGTTTGTGTTTGTGCACGTTGTCTGAGCAAGTGAGCATGCCCTGAGGACAGGGGAATGGAAGGAACAGGCCCGACTGGTTTTGTTTAGGCCTAAAATTGATGGAACATTGCCTCTGAGAATCTGTGGGGAGATTTGCCAATGCAATCTCAGGTTAGGTAGGTTTTTTTTTCTGAGGTTCCGAATGTTAAAGGAGCAATTTTTTACCTCAGGCAATGTGTGTTTCATTTTGGCCTAGATGTGCTTTCTCACACATCACCTATCAGTATCAGCTGAGGTTGTGAAGAAGCATGTGAGAATCCTTAAAAGTTAAATCACCTCTGCAAACCACAAACGGAACATCTCAACATTGTCTGATACCAATCTGTTTCCTTTTTAATTTTCTTGCAAACATTTTTTTACAATGCCCTTAGTAGACGGATGACTCATTTGAACCAGTCATAAGATAAAGCTGCTATCAGTTCTTCGTTTGTCTGTCTGTTACAACAATGTTATCGTGGATTATTTTGAGAAAGCAGATTATCGGAGCGTGTCATTTCTTAGTGCTTACTCAGAGCTACATGGGGCGTGTTTGAGTGTGTGAACGGAGCTAAGGCAATATTCCCTTTTAGGCATTTACTTAAGGTTCATCCAGAAGATAAGCAGATCATTGGTCTCCCATACTCGTGTCTGAAATGTAGTAGCCTGAATGTGTGTTGAATGGTTTCGTTGCCCTCAAGAGACAGATGGCAGCCTGAAACAAAGCTTGTAAATGCTGGTGAAATATTCCCTAAATGGTTTGACAAAACTAGAAGGACAAAAACATTATACTTAAATTATTGTCTGGAGTCTATGACTTGTATGAAATTTAAATGACTCCTTAAATGATTCTTTTGTATTTCATTTACACAGGTAATGCTGGAATGCTCTGATGGAGCCAGACTGTGTTTGAAAAACTTGTTGGATCATGAAGCTTTGGTAATATTCAGTTACAGTTCTGGGCTGGCACAAGGGTCTCAGGGTCCTCACGTACTCTGTCGTCGCCACTTTCACCTACACATACTCACACAAATAGACCAAGTTTCCAGCCACCCACCATCTACAGTTTGCCCTTTATGGCCACACCGACCTGTTTCTTTCCCATGTTATAGTATATTCTGAATTAATGGAGGTCACAAAAGCTTTGTGATCATGTGATGTCCATTAGACTTCACCACTCATTTGCATCACATCTCCAAATGGTTTTTGTCAACTCTCATTGAAGTTGAAATATGGTCAATATGGATGACCAGTTACAGCTAACATCTGCATCCAGTTTTAAATGTAGTTGCAAGAAGGTTGCTTTCAATATCAGCAAAGACGATGACTGATTGTGTGGGTTCATGAAAAACAATCAAGGCCTGGTGCTGCTTGACAATAATTGGTTAAATTTGGGTCTAAACTGGTTTGAGAACATATGAGGCAGGAAGGATGTGAAGAAAAGGTGGTTTGGAGCTTCAGAGACATTGTGCTTCAATATTCTCACGCCCGTAAAATGTCAAAAGCAACATCAAACAGTTTGAGATATGCTTCCCCCTCACTGTACAGTTATGCTTTTGAAGGTGTCAAAGATATGCAGTTTTGTGCACACATGCACAAAAACAAAAACACTTATTGCTGCCTCTACCTTTTTTGGTCGTAACTTCACATATCAGACTCAGCATTTGTCCTCCAGCATCACATCAGCTGTCTTTTTAGTCCTGCAGTGAAAGCTGCAGTATTTACACAGCAGAAAGTACAGTTTCTCTGTTGTCTTAATCTCATCCAGAAGCTCCCAAAGTCCTACTCTAAGGTCCAACCCAAACAGTAAGCACAGTACAGATCAGAGATGTGACAGGGTTAAGTAGCTCAGTTTCAGCTTTCTAACTCGGTCTCCTCTACGCTTCATTGTGCTGTTTCAGCAGCCAGAAAAATGCTGCAAATAGAACCCAGTGGCTGGGTGCAGTCGCAACCACACTTTCCTTTGCACCTGGTTCCACTACCAGCTCACCTTCATGTTGAAACATTTCCAAACCGCACATTTTCTTCTAAAGAACTTTTTCTGTCATACTCTTCTGCTCTTCGTGCTGGTCAAGGGTTGCTCTGAAGAGGTAAAAAAGAAACCATGTGATGGACTATGGAAAGAGCCAGGGGGCCAAGGTTAATATTCATGACCAGACGAATGTATAACTGCACAGCTTCAGAATAAGTGGTCAGGGGGAGAAGTTCTCAACCAAGTTCTTAAACTTCACTTGTAGCCGAACGCCTCAGTACATGTGGACCTTCCAGTCATAATAACTGGGCTGAGATGGGACAAGCTGCTCAACACAATACATAAACTAAATGTGTACAGTTTAAAGAGTATATCAGTGCAAAGCTTTCTGTCATGATACTAGGGGGTTGTCTGAAGTTGCCAGGGCATCTCTATTCAGGCGTTTTGAGTAGTTTTAGCACATTGCTATGATAATCACTGTCTTAAGGTGTTTATGACACAACCAACTTGTTATTTTTTTTAGCTTTACAATAACACTATTGATGATACACTTTAGGCTTATGTTTCATCGTTGTTTTGGTGTAATGATGAACAGTAAGTCAGAAAGTAAATCTGTTCACATGCAACTCCTTACTTCATTGAACATAAGTTACTCTTCAATCTGAAGTTATCACTGACCCTGGCCTTCCACTTACACACACACACACACACACACACACACACACACACACACACACGTGCACATACACATGTTCAGCTGTGGCTGGCTTGTGATACAGAAAAGGGCAGAATTGGCACATTTTTGTCTGTTATTTCCCATTAGGAACTGTGTATTTAGATAGACCCATGGAGTTTGACCACAGTCAGGTCAGTAGCCTATCAATCCTTCTCTAGACTACCAATGACTGTACTCCTCATAGGAACTCCCTCATTACAGTCGACCATGGGTCAAAATGTTTGATATGCAGAATATCTGTTTTCCTATATCACAGATGCCAGATCCCCAGAGATTAGTAAAACCATAATGATCCAGAATTGGGATTCTGTGAAAATTGCTGTCCTAACCAAATAAGAAGTTTGTGTTCTCTCGTCCTCAGTGGTCAGTCGTAAGTATAATTCCGTCAAACCATTCTCAAGACATTTTGGTAGCATGTGCAGCCAAAACCATCTACCCTGCCTTTGTGTAATATATACACACCACTATTACGATTATTGAACTTTCAGTTGTAATTGCATTTGACAGCAGGACGTGTATCTTTTTCCTTGCTTCAAGTCATCAATCTCCTTGCATCCACCACAAGATGAATACCGCAAAAAAATTATACACAAGATGATTTATTTTCTCAAAAATACGGGTTTTTATTGGTTTTAACTGCAATCAGTCATTACAAAAGTGAGATCAATCTTATATAAACTCATAGAAATTACTGTAGTGAACAACAATAGCTGTTTATATGGGAAAAAAATACATTCAACTCTTCAGATACTTTCTTTGTGTCTATACTGTTAACCAACTTGGACAATCATTGCTTAAACCACTGAGGATACAAGCAATAAGCCATAAAAAAAATAGCATCCCAGTTTTATTTAAGGCAAAGAACGCTTGTTCATGGAATGTGTAAAAGAGGCACTTTACATATAAGCCGAAAGCTCCAAATGTCTAAGGACAGCAGAACTCAAACCCATTAGGTCACAATTACCACCTGCCTTTCATCATGTCCACCACCATAAACTGCTTTAAAACTGGAGGTTTATTACTTGCAACATCACTAAACCTTTGTAACGAACATTGGAAACAAAAAAAGCACTTCATGGTGTATTTAAAATGTGGTGCATGTGTTTTAAGGCCACTAAACTTCTGCATCTTGGATCAACTTTTTATCTTAAAGAAAAAAGAAAAAAAAAAGTTGATAATTTGTTCCATAGATCAAATCTATCACCAGGCTCAGGCATTCAGTAAACTGGATTGGTAATCCAAGTCTGTTTTTCACAACAAAAATTAACTGTTTGACAAGATTTTTAACTGCCATATAAATTGCTACAAGTGGGGCCTAAGCACACCTCAAAAAAAAATAAATAATAAAAGGCTGACACTCCTGTGAGTTTATTATCTAGTAATGATTGTATGGAAGTACGGATTTTGCAGTCAAATATTTGGGAAAAGGGAATGACAATAAATAAATCAAAATGCAGAGGATTTTTTTGTTTTTGTTTTAAATTAAGTTTCATTTAAGTGTAGTTGCCAACAAAAAGTCATTGTAGTACAATATATTAAACTGTGAAAAAGAAAGCTGACAAGTCTTCACAATCTTAAGATTAATACAGAAGATCATAATTTAACATAAAAGAAAATATATTCTATCGTTTCATTATCAAGATAAATACAAACAAAATTAACAAAAAATGCATATGATCACCAATAAATATGTTTTTGATAAGTTAAATAAGCAGTGACAAGCAAACCCTTCTGTTCTGAAAGGTTTTTAAACAATAACATAACCATAATAATAATAATAATAAACAATGACCATAATAAAAATCAAAACCAATAGGTGGAAAGATGACGAAATTACAAAGTGCTCCTCTGAGCAGAATCTACGGGGGGGAAAAAAGCATGCTTGCATGAAGAACTAAAGTGAAGCTGCAGGAAGAGGTTGAACTGCACCTTGGGAATGATGGAATTCTCCCGCTGTTTGCTGATTGGCCCGTTTTGAGGTGGGACAGAAGAAAGAGTTTGTCGTCAAGGTTTAATAACAAGGTTCCCTTCCCAACAAACTTGAAGTAACCAGCAACTGATGGGCAAAAGGGGCACTAACAACATCAACAACAAAAATTAAGGAATTGTTCATTTTCGAGTGGAGACATCCCATCTCAGGGGTTTGTGCTGGCTGTAGACGAGACATGGAGCACGTAGCACCTGATTGAACATTTGAATGTGCCTGAAATATTCCAGAGCTCCATTCTCATTCAACCCTTATGAGAGAAGTCCTTCCTGCAGACTGGTGTAATCTGCAATTTCAAGGGAGGGAGAGCACACACTCAAAACAAGAGCTACATAATCAGGCCACAAGGAACAAAAAAAAATATTAAAGATAAAAGTATTTTTCCATTCACCGCAACACTTAAACCCCAGGCACTTGTCTTTTTTCCCCCCTCTTTTTGCTTTAAGATGGTCTACAAAGACAGTTGTGAAAGGTCTAAGCATGACACTTGTGAGCTTTAGTTAGTTATGAAAGAGTGTCCTTGAGAAGAGTGGTAATTTGTGAGGGGGCTGGGCGCAGATCTCTCCCATAACCGTGCCACCAGCTCCACTACACTTGACTGCAGCTGTGGCACCTGGCACAAAAAGCTTGTAAATGCTGGTGAAATATTCCCTAAATGGTTTGACAAAACTAGAAGGACAAAAACATTATACTTAAATTATTGTCTGGAGTCTATGACTTGTATGAAATTTAAATGACTCCTTAAATGATTCTTTTGTATTTCATTTACACAGGTAATGCTGGAATGCTCTGATGGAGCCAGACTGTGTTTGAAAAACTTGTTGGATCATGAAGCTTTGGTAATATTCAGTTACAGTTCTGGGCTGGCACAAGGGTCTCAGGGTCCTCACGTACTCTGTCGTCGCCACTTTCACCTACACATACTCACACAAATAGACCAAGTTTCCAGCCACCCACCATCTACAGTTTGCCCTTTATGGCCACACCGACCTGTTTCTTTCCCATGTTATAGTATATTCTGAATTAATGGAGGTCACAAAAGCTTTGTGATCATGTGATGTCCATTAGACTTCACCACTCATTTGCATCACATCTCCAAATGGTTTTTGTCAACTCTCATTGAAGTTGAAATATGGTCAATATGGATGACCAGTTACAGCTAACATCTGCATCCAGTTTTAAATGTAGTTGCAAGAAGGTTGCTTTCAATATCAGCAAAGACGATGACTGATTGTGTGGGTTCATGAAAAACAATCAAGGCCTGGTGCTGCTTGACAATAATTGGTTAAATTTGGGTCTAAACTGGTTTGAGAACATATGAGGCAGGAAGGATGTGAAGAAAAGGTGGTTTGGAGCTTCAGAGACATTGTGCTTCAATATTCTCACGCCCGTAAAATGTCAAAAGCAACATCAAACAGTTTGAGATATGCTTCCCCCTCACTGTACAGTTATGCTTTTGAAGGTGTCAAAGATATGCAGTTTTGTGCACACATGCACAAAAACAAAAACACTTATTGCTGCCTCTACCTTTTTTGGTCGTAACTTCACATATCAGACTCAGCATTTGTCCTCCAGCATCACATCAGCTGTCTTTTTAGTCCTGCAGTGAAAGCTGCAGTATTTACACAGCAGAAAGTACAGTTTCTCTGTTGTCTTAATCTCATCCAGAAGCTCCCAAAGTCCTACTCTAAGGTCCAACCCAAACAGTAAGCACAGTACAGATCAGAGATGTGACAGGGTTAAGTAGCTCAGTTTCAGCTTTCTAACTCGGTCTCCTCTACGCTTCATTGTGCTGTTTCAGCAGCCAGAAAAATGCTGCAAATAGAACCCAGTGGCTGGGTGCAGTCGCAACCACACTTTCCTTTGCACCTGGTTCCACTACCAGCTCACCTTCATGTTGAAACATTTCCAAACCGCACATTTTCTTCTAAAGAACTTTTTCTGTCATACTCTTCTGCTCTTCGTGCTGGTCAAGGGTTGCTCTGAAGAGGTAAAAAAGAAACCATGTGATGGACTATGGAAAGAGCCAGGGGGCCAAGGTTAATATTCATGACCAGACGAATGTATAACTGCACAGCTTCAGAATAAGTGGTCAGGGGGAGAAGTTCTCAACCAAGTTCTTAAACTTCACTTGTAGCCGAACGCCTCAGTACATGTGGACCTTCCAGTCATAATAACTGGGCTGAGATGGGACAAGCTGCTCAACACAATACATAAACTAAATGTGTACAGTTTAAAGAGTATATCAGTGCAAAGCTTTCTGTCATGATACTAGGGGGTTGTCTGAAGTTGCCAGGGCATCTCTATTCAGGCGTTTTGAGTAGTTTTAGCACATTGCTATGATAATCACTGTCTTAAGGTGTTTATGACACAACCAACTTGTTATTTTTTTTAGCTTTACAATAACACTATTGATGATACACTTTAGGCTTATGTTTCATCGTTGTTTTGGTGTAATGATGAACAGTAAGTCAGAAAGTAAATCTGTTCACATGCAACTCCTTACTTCATTGAACATAAGTTACTCTTCAATCTGAAGTTATCACTGACCCTGGCCTTCCACTTACACACACACACACACACACACACACACACACACACACACACACGTGCACAAACACATGTTCAGCTGTGGCTGGCTTGTGATACAGAAAAGGGCAGAATTGGCACATTTTTGTCTGTTTGCACTGCTCAAACATCAAGCAATCCATTCCAGAACTTCCTGATAGAGGAATTACAAAGTCTAGTAGTGTTTCTCAACACTGATACACAGACTCAGGTTGAACGGCAACAGAAGCCACACATGAAGCTTTCCGGGCTGTACCCTCTTTCTCTCTCCAGCCACACTGTAAGCGAAAAAGAGACCTGCTTCCTGTTTATGATGAGAACACATCAAGTACCTATATGTTTACAGGCACATTTTACAGGATGTGGCCTTGTTAACGAGGGTGGAGATTGTGAGTGCAGTGGAGGAAAGATGGGGAGGTTGAGGGTTTCTTTATATAGGTACACCTGACAGAACATACCAAGCAACTGGTACAAGTCTTTCCATCACCTGCACAATGGAAATAGCAAAAAGGAAAATATTTGAGTGTTGTTTTGTTGACTCGGTAGACTTGGGTGCCAACAAGTTGAACATATACTGTATTAAGCTCTGCTTCACTGGTAGATATGGTCAGTATTTATGTACTGAACAAGGCTGCAGAAAGTATTTGGACACACTTGCATTAGATAAGAAAGTAACCAAGTGATTTAGAACATCATTGCATTAGATAAGAAAGTAACCAAGTGATTTAGAACATCATTGCATTAGATAAGAAAGTAACCAAGTGATTTAGAACATCATTGCATTAGATAAGAAAGTAACCAAGTGGCATTTATAAACAAATTATGCTTTTTTTAGTATATAAAGCTAGTTAACACAGGTGTCTTACCAAATAACCACAGATGTAGTTCAATATGCACATTCAACACTAAGGTTTGACAGTCAGAAAGTGTACAAATTCAGTGTCCAAACGATCTGGAGAGTGTATTCATTATTTTTTTATTATTATTATTTAAAACCTCAAATGTATATTTGTGAAATATTTTCTTTTAAGAAGTCTTGAGTTGAAATGTTATAAATTTTACTTTATAGCAGCTCAAATGCCTCTGAAAAAAAAGTTTAGGATCACTTCAGATAGAGAAACAATCTAGCGATTTCCCCAAACCTGTGAGATCTAATGTCACATCAACTGTACATGTTTGAAGGGGGTTTTCAGTTAACTTAATCTGTTTGAGGACAAAGTTACACAACGGCCAGACTCTAACGGTTGCCCTGATGTAACGTGTCACGCTTTGACTTCTGAGATCTTTTCTCCTCTAACCTAATTCATCACCATTTCAGCAGAAACCAGAGAAGCAGATTTCCCATTAGGAACTGTGTATTTAGATAGACCCATGGAGTTTGACCACAGTCAGGTCAGTAGCCTATCAATCCTTCTCTAGACTACCAATGACTGTACTCCTCATAGGAACTCCCTCGTTACAGTCGGCCATGGGTCAAAATGTTTGATATGCAGAATATCTGTTTTCCTATATCACAGATGCCAGATCCCCAGAGATTAGTAAAACCATAATGATCCAGAATTGGGATTCTGTGAAAATTGCTGTCCTAACCAAATAAGAAGTTTGTGTTCTCTCGTCTTCAGTGGTCAGTCGTAAGTATAATTCCGTCAAACCATTCTCAAGACATTTTGGTAGCATGTGCAGCCAAAACCATCTACCCTGCCTTTGTGTAATATATACACACCACTATTACGATTATTGAACTTTCAGTTGTAATTGCATTTGACAGCAGGACGTGTATCTTTTTCCTTGCTTCAAGTCATCAATCTCCTTGCATCCACCACAAGATGAATACCGCAAAAAAATTATACACAAGATGATTTATTTTCTCAAAAATACGGGTTTTTATTGGTTTTAACTGCAATCAGTCATTACAAAAGTGAGATCAATCTTATATAAACTCATAGAAATTACTGTAGTGAACAACAATAGCTGTTTATATGGGAAAAAAATACATTCAACTCTTCAGATACTTTCTTTGTGTCTATACTGTTAACCAACTTGGACAATCATTGCTTAAACCACTGAGGATACAAGCAATAAGCCATAAAAAAAATAGCATCCCAGTTTTATTTAAGGCAAAGAACGCTTGTTCATGGAATGTGTAAAAGAGGCACTTTACATATAAGCCGAAAGCTCCAAATGTCTAAGGACAGCAGAACTCAAACCCATTAGGTCACAATTACCACCTGCCTTTCATCATGTCCACCACCATAAACTGCTTTAACACTGGAGGTTTATTACTTGCAACATCACTAAACCTTTGTAACGAACATTGGAAACAAAAAAAGCACTTCATGGTGTATTTAAAATGTGGTGCATGTGTTTTAAGGCCACTAAACTTCTGCATCTTGGATCAACTTTTTATCTTAAAGAAAAAAGAAAAAAAAAAGTTGATAATTTGTTCCATAGATCAAATCTATCACCAGGCTCAGGCATTCAGTAAACTGGATTGGTAATCCAAGTCTGTTTTTCACAACAAAAATTAACTGTTTGACAAGATTTTTAACTGCCATATAAATTGCTACAAGTGGGGCCTAAGCACACCTCAAAAAAACAAAAAAGGCTGACACTCCTGTGAGTTTATTATCTAGTAATGATTGTATGGAAGTACTGATTTTGCAGTCAAATATTTGGGAAAAGGGAATGACAATAAATAAATCAAAATGCAGAGGATTTTTTTGTTTTTGTTTTAAATTAAGTTTCATTTAAGTGTAGTTGCCAACAAAAAGTCATTGTAGTACAATATATTAAACTGTGAAAAAGAAAGCTGACAAGTCTTCACAATCTTAAGATTAATACAGAAGATCATAATTTAACATAAAAGAAAATATATTCTATCGTTTCATTATCAAGATAAATACAAACAAAATTAACAAAAAATGCATATGATCACCAATAAATATGTTTTTGATAAGTTAAATAAGCAGTGACAAGCAAACCCTTCTGTTCTGAAAGGTTTTTAAACAATAACATAACCATAATAATAATAATAATAAACAATGACCATAATAAAAATCAAAACCAATAGGTGGAAAGATGACGAAATTACAAAGTGCTCCTCTGAGCAGAATCTACGGGGGGGAAAAAAGCATGCTTGCATGAAGAACTAAAGTGAAGCTGCAGGAAGAGGTTGAACTGCACCTTGGGAATGATGGAATTCTCCCTCTGTTTGCTGATTGGCCCGTTTTGAGGTGGGACAGAAGAAAGAGTTTGTCGTCAAGGTTTAATAACAAGGTTCCCTTCCCAACAAACTTGAAGTAACCAGCAACTGATGGGCAAAAGGGGCACTAACAACATCAACAACAAAAATTAAGGAATTGTTCATTTTCGAGTGGAGACATCCCATCTCAGGGGTTTGTGCTGGCTGTAGACGAGACATGGAGCACGTAGCACCTGATTGAACATTTGAATGTGCCTGAAATATTCCAGAGCTCCATTCTCATTCAACCCTTATGAGAGAAGTCCTTCCTGCAGACTGGTGTAATCTGCAATTTCAAGGGAGGGAGAGCACACACTCAAAACAAGAGCTACATAATCAGGCCACAAGAACGAAAAAAAATATATATATTAAAGTTAAAGAAACAGTGGTCCATTCACCCCAACACTTAACCCCAGGCACTT
>NW_015505368.1:1266523-1290936 GCF_001515645.1 Sinocyclocheilus grahami
TCCAAACCCCCCCCCCCCCCCCTCCACTCCACCTCCTCTCAGCCAGAGGTGGAAGTTTTTATAAAGGCCTTTTTTTCTCCACACTTTAATAGTGCTTTTAACATGAGGACTGTAGGCGAGATGTGAGGAACTTGCATGCTTAAGTTAGGCTCTATGCTGAGATTATTAATTCAGTTTAAGAATTATGAGTATGTTTATGAGGAGTTTAACGTGTTCTGTGGAACAGAGTAATCTACCCCCGGGGTATAAGAGAGACAAAACGGAAGGTTGTGTTTCCAACTAACTTATCAATACTTTGATGATATAGATTGTACCCTAAGTGTCAGGATAAGAAAAATTATTTTCACTATACAAAGTTCAAGAATGCATTTTATCTCAAGTTATGTCATAATTGTATTTACATTTATAATTTGTTTGTTGCAGATCATGCAATTTAATTGTAATGGCTGTGTGCCTTCAGAGTGTTTTCGCAGTGTGGTCTTTTGGCCTGGAGAGGGAGCACTTCATATCAATCCGTGTTTCACAGACTCCTCTACACTTCTTTCCTTGCTTCTCCTGTTGTTTGCTGAGCAGTGAGAGGGAGCAGGAGAGAGAGTTTGAGATGGTAGTAAGAGGCAAGGAATGAATGATCTCTTACAGGATTACTTTGCAGTCTAATCTCTAAGTATGTAGGGAGAAACTTGTGAGATTCTAAGAGTCAGTTATGTGCTGTGGTAACCGCCCTCCTGGTACAACTTGAGCTTTCAAGTTTTTTATTTCAACGTCCACAGCTTACAGACTTATTATTCCTCAGGCGAATGTATTTTTCTTCCATGCAAGATCTGTTTACTTGTCTTTTCCTGTTCTGCCTTTTCACCAGATTCTGGTGTCCATCTTGCATTTATGCAAACCGAGTGTTTTAAAGGCTAAGCACAATTGAAATGAGGGGAAAAAATAATAATTGTCCATAAAAGCTTGGCCACAGAATCGTAAGTGGTACACCACTAGATCTATCCAGTCATGTTGTTCCCATGCAACTCCTCTACAAAGTAGCTGTTGCCCCCTTCTCCTTTTTATACAGGGCTGTACAATGAGTTGCTTCAAGGGTCAAGACTGACGATAAGGATTGAAAGTGATGTTGAAAAGATGCCTGCTTTTTAAATCGAAAATATAAACAAGTGACATTTATGGCTTTCTCTTTGACCTCTACAATATGGGAACAGCATTAGTCCTCTGGCTTAAAGATCATGACATTAGCTGTTAGCTATTATGCTATTGTTTACAATGTGTTTATCCCTCCTTTCCTGTCTTTTTGTATAGTTGGAGCAAAGAACTGACGAAGCTGGAAACAGGACACTGGCACAAAGGTAAATGTACTGTGGTTAGGAAGAGGAATTGTTGGGGAAAAGTGTCAGGGTTTGAAGACGGGAAATAGTGAAGTGATGAAAATACGATTATTGGAATAGAATTTCCTGTTTTGAGTTCAGCATGTGAAATGTCAGGTCATTTTCCTCTCTGACCAGGTTTCCTGTCCTGTTGATCACGAGGAAGGGTGAACTCCCCAATCGGAGCCATTCCTACTGAGCAGCGACAGAAGGAAATTCTTATTTCCTTATAAGAAATATTTACTGAATATATGAATATATCTCTATATTTACTGAATTATTTAATTTTTTTCAATAATAGATATAGTGATTATATATATATATATTATTAAAAAAATAAATATAATTCAGGTAATATATATATATATATATACTGTATATATATATATATATATATCAATTTATTATTTACTGAATGTATGTTATTGAATGTATGTAAGTTATATAAATATTGGTGAAAAAATAAATAACATATAACATGCATTCAGTAAATAATAAATTACTACATTAGTAGTATATATGCTTATATATAGATGACTCATTACATGGGAGAAATAGCCCTGAGGAAAAACATATGTCTTATGATTAAATTGTAGATTATGTCATTGCATGTTGTCATTTACACAGAGGAAGCAAGGTCGGGAACAACTGGATTAGCTCCAGTGTTCATATAGAGTAGGTTTGTCTTTTTTAATATGAGTAGTTTCGCCATTTAGAGGCTATATTTGGTCAGATTAAGTTATTTATGTCCTTTAGTAGCATGAAAATTGGAGCTAAAATGCATTGTGTGACGTTATGTTTGTACAAGCAGCAGATTGCCGCTTTGCCCGGCCTAAGTCTGCCTGAACGTGTCTTCCCAAAACTGCTCTCTGCTCTAATTACTGTTATCCACAAACTACTCAAGAGTTCAGCACCTTAACCTGTACTTGTGCTCCAAACTTGCACATTTGTATCAATTATGTTCACTTGAGAGGGTATATTTGAGGCTGTGCTCTTTTGCGGCATCTCACAATCCGCTCATGGGCATGTAGGGATAATTGACGCCTTCAGACAGTGGTAAAACAGTGTGGCGAGGAAGCAAGGTCGGGAACAACTGGATTAGCTCCAGTGTTCATATAGAGTAGGTTTGTCTTTTTTAATATGAGTAGTTTCGCCATTTAGAGGCTATATTTGGTCAGATTAAGTTATTTATGTCCTTTAGTAGCATAACAAAAATGTGAAGTGTGCACTAAATTGGAGCTAAAATGCATTGTGTGACGTTATGTTTGTACAAGCAGCAGATTGCCGCTTTGCCCGGCCTAAATCTGCCTGAACGTGTCTTCCCAAAACTGCTCTCTGCTCTAATTACTGTTATCCACAAACTACTCAAGAGTTCAGCACCTTAACCTGTACTTGTGCTCCAAACTTGCACATTTGTATCAATTATGTTCACTTGAGAGGGTATATTTGAGGCCGTGCTCCTATGCGGCATCTCACAATCCACTCATGGGCATGTTGGGATAATTGACACTTTCAGACAGTGGTAAAACAGTGTGGTCAACAAAGTTGCATGCAGCTCTCCATTATGATCTTCGTATAAAACTTCAGGTGTCTCCAAACTATCAAGCTGCAAGAGCAACTTCATAGTTTAACTCGGAGATCATGGAGACAAAACCCTGCTGTAATGGCATACCTCTACTGTTCCTTGTAGTAATGATTAAGTAGAGGTGGAGAAAGCTCTTGTTAGCAACATTAAAGGTATGTGGGCTGTGGCTGGGCAACCACAGCACAGTAAATCCTTTCCTCCGCATTCTACCAGGGGAGAGTTTTCAGAAACCGCCAACTTGCCATATAAGATCAATAAGTCAAAACAAAAGGGTGGGGAACTCTTAAAAGTCCATTTTTACATGTAAGTATATATACGTTTCAACAGCATTTCAGTAATCACAAAAGTTAGATTACAAGTTAGTCATAGCGTGTGTTTTCAGTTCACGCTAAATAGACACGCTCACAGACAGAAGTCCTTTGTCTAAGGATCAAACCACAGTAACGTTACACCCCTCAAGCGCTTTTAACTAAGATCCATATCGGACAATACATAGACAAAATGTTATTTATTACTTTATTATAGATTTCCATATTACAACTACTTAACAAGGTCAAGTCGCCAAAAGCCAACTGCTATATTAAAAATATGTTTAGTTAACTGCTATTTCAAAGTCTTTAATGCACTCTGGACTCTTTAGGACAGTGTTAGGACTTTCTTTTAACTTTAACAAAGTTTTTATAGTATTTATTGTGTTTTAAATTAAAAGGACGGGTTTGTAATCTAATGCTTTTAACTTTCATTAAGTCACACAGTAAAATTTGACCCAAGTTTAATTAAGGAAACATCAGTCAGTTTGACTGATCATTACAAATTGCTATATAAAAAAATATTTTCACTAACTGCCAAATGCTACATTAAAAGTGTTTTTGCTAACTGTTAACTGCTATATTAAAATGTCTTTTCACTAATTGTCATATTAAACATTTATTTTTGTTAATTGTTAACTGCTTTATCAAAAAGTTTTCAATAATTACTAACTGATATCCAAAAGTATCATAAAGCTATATCGTAAAGTGTTTTTTGCTACAGTAACTGCTATTAAAATATATTTTCACTAACTGCTTACTGTTGCATGTATATTAAAATGTCTTTTTGCCAACTGCTTTATTAAAGTGTGGCAAAATACCCCCAAAATATTAAAAAATCGCATTACAGTTACATAATGCAACTACTTATTATATAATTCAGTCTATTGGAAGTCACTGCAGTGAGTAGCTGATTAAATTTGGTCCTTGCTTTACAAGACAACACTGCTGTTATCTCCACTGCGTAACATGTGTTCCATTCTTAAAATGTGTCATACTGTATGTGCAGTCTAGAAAGGCACATTCACTGTGTCTCCCACATGCACGTTTTTTTAAGCATTGACCTTTAGACTCGGTTTGATTTGTATGGCTACAAGCTTGGTATAAAGGTATTTACCTCCCACACCGGCAAGTTTGCTCAGAAAATCATATGCAGAATGGAAAAATCATTGTTCTAATGTTCTCTCCTGCTTTTAGTACTTTCAGTGAGTACCTCTTACATTTTGTATTACTATAAGTGACTAGCAAAGCTGTAACAGAACTCTAGACATCACTTCCAGGATCAGGTTTTTTTCCCCCCACAGCTGTAGACACATGAATCATGTCACAAAAGAAATATTTGGAGATTAAAATGGTTAACTGAGACTGTTTTCCTCTTAATTCTTTCTGATCTGTCTTGTATCACATGCAGTTATGAAGCTGACTAATGTGAAGGCCCTTATCTCTAGCTCCTCTCCTGTAAGGTGATATTGTGCCAGGCTTCTGGTGCAGAATGATAATAGCTCGAAGGTAAGTTGAAATATAATAATATTAATTATTAATTAATTATATAATTATTAATAATTAATTATTAGATTTTTTTTTTCTTATGTGCCGTACCATTTATCACCATAGGTGTGCAAATAACTTTTTTTGTCATTCTGGACAAAGCATTGGACTGGGGGACAAACATCCAGAGAACATGATTTGTGGCTTTATTTACTGAGTCATTTGTGTAAAAGATGTGGTCATTACAGATGAAATACTATAAAGCATGGCGCCCTGGAAATGTCTTAGCCTCCGACAAGAATCATTCAACTGGATACGAGTGCAGTTGATTGATAAAAATGTTCATGCTTGTTTATGAAATCTGATACGTGGTATCTAACAGCCTGTGATAGGACCTTCTCCCACCAGTACTGGCCTGGCCCTCAAACCACCCTCAAAAATAGAATGATTACAATAGCATGTGTTTAAAACGAACAAGCTCTGATAAAACAGGAAAAGGCTTGTTAAACTAATTTGGAATCAAGATTTTCTTGCTTTCAAGAGAGGATTTGGCCTTGAGCTCCTCATGAAAGCGGCCTTTTAAAAAGAGAAACAAATTTCATTGCTTTGTTTTTTGAACGCCTGCCTCTGATTGCGTGAACTGTTTGGTCACACACAAAAGTATGCGTTCATCCTCATCTCGTGAAGAGGAGACAGATGCAAGACCGCAGTCCAAAGCCAAGAATTCTCCGACTTTTATTAGCCAAACGGAGCATAATGGGTTGTTGTACAATGTAAACCAATGCTACTAATGCGTGAAAAGTCTCTAATTATGATGTTTTCCACAGTGATGAGCTTCAAAAGGCAAAGAGAAGACATTTGAGACAATGTAAACTTCATGCTACAGCCTGTTGGCCCTCGTATAAGCATACATGAGTGTCACTACAGGAAACATCTGGAAGTGGATCTACAGACGTCTTGGGGGAGATGACAGGGTGAGGATTAACTTCCCCTTCCACACCGTCTCATGCACTGGGAATCGTGTGGATTCTGTCGAGGTCTCCAAGCAATCCCTGAACAAATAAAGAAGTACATGAAGCAAAACAGCCACAAAAATGAGACAATCAAAGCACATTGTGATTATCATGAGGTAATTTTAATGTGGTGTAAACATGGCTGTGCTGCAAAGTGAAAAATGCTAGTCTGTATTGAAGTTTGAGGTTAGGTTTTCCTCCATGGGTAACGGAGAGCGCTTATGTTTGCTGTTTCAGTGGTTACTCAGGGGTTCGTGAAGAAGGCCTCGAAGACTTTGTTCTGTGCTGATCTGTTCTTCAGGCATCACATAAAGCAAGGTACTGTACATCTTTGATGTAATTGAGTCAAACAAGGATGTCCCAGATTACTAAATGACAAGTGTCAAGTAGTGTAACCATCAAGTAAAAATTAATCAAATATTTTTCTTACACCTTGAATAGATAAGGTTTAAAATGTGGAAGCCGTTTCCACCACTGAATAAAAATGAATTGAATTCATTTCTCAGAACTGTGAGTTTATATCTTGCAATTCTGACTTTATTACTCGCAACTGCAAGTTTATATCTCACAAGTCTGAGAAAAAAAGTCAGAATTGTGAGATAAAAAGTCACATTACCTTTTTTTTTTTTTTTTCAGTGGCAGAAACAGACTTCCATATTAAATACACACACACACACACAGGTTTGTTTTATGGTTTATGGGGACTCTCCATAGGCGTAATGGGTTTTATACTGTACAGACCGTATATTCTATTGCCCTACACCAACCATACACCTAAACATACCCCTCACAGGAAGCTTTGTGAATTTTTAGATTTTCAAAAAAAACTCATTCTGAATTATTTATAAGCCTTTTGAATTACGGGGACACTGAAAATGTCCTCATAAATCACCTTCTCGTTGTAATACCTATGTCATACCCATGTTATTATACAAATTTGTGTCCTCATAAACCACATAAACATGCACACACACACACACACACACACACACAAAATAAAAAGTTATTAAACAGTAAATATAATGACCTTTTCTTAGGGTTAATCTGTCTGGTTTTACCTAAATATCTTTTTCCTTGTAACTTTTTTTTTTATACTACTTTTGAGTTATGAGGATCTGTAGAAATCTATAGATCTCTGAGATAATGTTCTGTTTTATAATTTTCTTGTCACATGAAAACAAAACATTCTGCATGTTGGTTACACCACACTGACTTTGATTTGACAGTTTAAAATTATAATAATAATAGTGCCTTTTTAAATAATAATAATAATAATGTCTTAACTACTTATGCCAAGTTTTTTCCCCCCAATTGTTAACTTTAATTCATTACAATATCTGACTCCATATAAATATCAAAATTATTTTTAATATAGAAATTGAAAACAGGTTTATCATAGAATTGTTTCATTGAAGTAGTTGTCTGTACCAATTACATTTTTTATGTATTTTAGAAAAGATTAATAGATCCTGACAAAAATATGAGCATCACGTCATTGACCCAAATACACATGTGTTTGTGCATCGTTTTCCATTTCACTCGCTCTCACGCACAACCATAAACTCTTCACGCCTTTGGTCACTTGCGCTTCTATACCCCACAAATCTCGTTTTCTCCCACTTACTTTCATTCACGCACCCCGCAGTTAACTTTCTCCATCTGACATGCACATTTTCATGCGTCATCACTCACGCTCCCCCACACTGTACATTGACACTGCATTCCATTTACCCACAAATCTTTGCCACCTCCTCATAAATACAGCTCACTTGAACCACTCTGACAGAAAAAAGAAAGGTGTAGAAGAACTGAATGAAAGAACAAGTCTAAACAGGCATATAGAAGGAATAAGAAGAGATAAACAAAGAGAAATAGGCAATCAGAGCAAGAAGCTTTAATAGCAAGAAGCGCCGTTAGGGAGAAAGTGCACAGTCACACTCAAAGAATGCAGGGGAGGAAGGGGCGACTGGCGTGACTGCCCCATTTTTCACAGTCTTAATCAGAGACAGCTGTCAGTGTGAGGGGAGGCTGACCGGCCGTGCGGGGGAGGGCTGGAGCAAGGGATGAGAGAAGAGGAGAACGGCGCTCGTGTACCCAGTGGAGTTGGCGTTTATTTATTTCCTTAACGGAGTGGAAACTCAGGGGGAGATGTGTGAGGAGAACAGGCCCACCTTCCTTTCTGCTGCTGCTGCTGCACTGCTGGATCACGTTTAGCGGCGTCTTCTCACATCTCTGTTTAACCGTATACACGCACTCACTTCCATTTAACCCCACAAGGGCCTCCTATCACATATAACACATTGCCCTCCTTCTTATATACAGCTCGCCACATATAGTAACAAATCTCGCTCCATTCACAGTCACAGAGGGCTCGTATACCTCAGTTGAGAACAGTGAATCATAACATTATGGGTCCAGTGCTGTACTTACCAGCTAGGTGCTGCATCGTACAATGACTTTCAGGGAGGTCGACTGTTTTACAATAATTTCATTTTGATATTTTCAATTTGTTCATCTCGTTCAAGCCTAATCGTGTTTTGGTGCCACTTGCACAGTTTGCCAAATGTCAACTGTCTTTGGTCTGCCTACAAAGTGCATAAGCAATAAAGCATTGCTGGTTCTTGTTTTTGACCATCCATTTACTGCATTGTGAAAATAAAATATGTGCCCTGACTAACTTTGAACTCATAATTGAGCTTGATTTTAGTTAGTGAAATATTGAAGGAAAAATACAGGTCACACTTTTTTTTATTTTAAGGTCCAATTCTCGCTATCAACAAACCATTAACTATGACTTTTGCCTAAATAATCTCCTAATTTGCTGCTTATTAATAGTTAGTAAGGTAGTTGTTAAGTTTAGGTATTGGGTAAGATTAGAGAATATGGTCATGCAGAATATGTGCTTTATAAGTACTAATAAACAGCCAATATGTGAATAATAGGCATGCTAATAAGCAACTAAAATGTATCTTAAAATAGAAATACTTTTTGTATTCTTGTTGCTTTTGTATGGTTTTAAAAAACTTCATTAAGCTTCATTATCAAGGCATAATACATTATACATTTGTATGCATTGTTAGTGTATACATCTTAATCATTATTTTAACTATTATTAACTGTGTGTGTGTGTGTGTGTTTTCTTCGAAATAGTTTTCACTCTGGAATTGCAGTAAATTTCACATAACTCACTGAATGAAACAAGGAATTTTGAAGTAGAAAGACTAAAATCCAGTATTTAATATAAAATCTAAAACATATATAAAACATACTCCAGTAATCTTTTATTTCATTTACAACCTTAAAAAAAATCTGTATATGACATTTTTAATCTGAAATTGCTATGTCATTAAAAAGGTCAAATTATGTTTTTTCGATCTTGATCTTGTATGAGGGTCTTTGATGTCATTAAAAATATATATATTTTTAAGAACACATTTTAATAAATTTTGGAATAAATTCATTGCAAAAACTTTGTATCTTAAGATCCCTTAATGACTTCCTTCACGAGGAAGAGGGTTCAAGTCGTACTGAATAAAAGCATCTGCACAATAGCTATTCACATTCCTTCTCAAAGCAGAATTTCACACAATCTCATTCACCCAGCATGCAGAGAGCATCTCAGCCTCACACAGGCGCTTGTGTTTGACAGCCGAATTCCAGTGATGTCATAATCTTCTCACCTCATCATAACGATGGGTCCATGTTTATATGAAGACAAAATAGAAACCTTAGGGAGGGAAGCGTTGCCTCGCAAAGACGTGCAAACATGGCAGAGTAAGGAATAGCTCACTTTCCACAAGATAAACAGTTTCTGTGTGCGGCAAAGATGAAATAAGCAACAGTCTTGCTTGTTTATCTCAACGGCTAAAGTGTTATGGAACCGGTTTGGTAGAGTTTGGTTTGCGGTGGTACCTTTGATTGGATTCTCCCTTCTTTGTTTCAGTTCTAATGTCCCTGTTTATGTGGTCAGAGAGGGTTTCCTGTCTGCTGTGCACAGTCAGAGGCCTCATGGGAATGCTTGTGTCTAATGAGGCTGACGTGTTGTCTAATAACAGAAAACTATTCAGATGAACAAGCTCCCTCAGCGACTCAGAAATTATATTGTAGGGTTTGAGGCGATATCTCTGAGATCTGGCTGATCAGATTGATCAAGTTTACTCTTTTCTTCAGCTGAATCTTTTAACAGCTGCCTTTTGTGTCTCTCACGAAAATGAGGATTTTTGCAATAAATGAATGGCATTAATAGTTAATGGCATTTTGTTTTACTATATATTATTACAGGCACATTTAAACTGTATGCTATTGCATATTTTATGTATGTTACTATATACAGCGGGTAAAATAAGTATTGAACACGTTACACGTCACCATTTTCCCCAGTAAATATATTTCTAAAGGACATGAAATTTTCACCAGATGTCGGTAACAACCCAAGTAATCCATACACACAAATAAAACAAAACAAAAAAGTTCAGAAAGTAAGTTCTGGGTAATAAAATGGAATGACACAGGGAAAAAGTATTGAACTACTGAAATTTATTTAATACTTTGTACAAAAGCCTTTGTTGATAATGACAGCTTCAAGATGCCTCCTGTATGGAAAAACTAGTCGTATGCATTGCTCAGGTGTGATTTTGGCCCATTCTTTCACACAGTCTTCAAATCTGGAAGGTTCTGTGGGCCGCTTCTATGAACTCTGATCTTTATTTCTTATATTCTATTGGATTCAAGTCAGGTGATTGGCTGGGCCATTCTAGCAGCTTTATTTTCTTTCTCTGAAACCAATCAAGAGATTCCTTGGCTGTGTTTGGGATCGTTGTCTTGCTGAAATGTCCACCCTTGTTTCATCTTCATCATCCTGGTACTGTAGGTGTTGGGACTGAAGCAGCTAATATTAATTTCCACTTAATAGGGGCAGGATTGCTTTCTAATTACTGATAGATTTCAGCTGGTGTCTTGGCTTTCCATGCCTTATTGCACCTCCCTTTCTTCATGTGTTCAATACTTTTTCCCTGTCTCGTTCCATTTTATAACACATAACTTCATTTCTGAACTTATTTGTTTTGTTTTCTTTGTATGTATGGTTTACTTGGGTTGTTACCGACATCTGGTAAAAATTTCAAGTCAACAGTACCTTTAGAAATATATTTACTGAGAAAAATGGTGACGTGTTCAATACTTATTTTACCCGCTGTATATTACATTATGAGTAACATAAGAGCAATGTGGATTGAGTTCAATGTGCTTTACATTCAAAGCAAGGTTGAAATGAGGTAAAGTTTGAGAACAGCTGAAAATAGGGCTACTGAAAAGTCTTTTGTTGTCAGTATTATGTTTCTCAGTTTCACTTCCCAGATGAGATTTGATGAGATGGTGATTATTATAAAAGACCCGGTGTCTTAAAAACATGGTGTGAAAACAAATATGTGATTAGTGCATGTAAATAACATGAAATTAACCATAAACAGATGTAAATGTGTCACGATGTTGTGTGTTGCCACAAGGTCAGAGATATTCTTGGTGTTTTCCCCGATAACCACCTCTGTAGTGCAACCAAACTGTGTAACCGATGTCTGTCGACGTGCCATGTGTGTGTTCTATTTTGGTTATGAATAACTCCCCTCATCATCTGTCAAAGAGCTGCTCATTTCCTGCGCACACACTCTTATCTAATGGTATAACGTTTGTGTGGTCCCTTCTTTTGTAGACCATTGGAACTCAAACATGGTTGACTTTGCGATTGTCTTAGGCCTGTATTTTTGTTTTGACAGTGACAAAGAGAGAATTTAAATAGGATTTGCGTTTTCTGGCTTGATGTCTGCATGGAAACAATGCATGTTTTTGTATCTGAACTTGTGCAGACACGTTCTCGCGTTTGCTTTTATGATTACATATATGTCTTTTGCATGTCTTTTTCTCATAAAAGTGACTCAGAAGACAGTAAACATTGCGTAAGTGACAACGTGACATAGCAGAACATAAATCTAAAAAAACAAGTCACATGCTAGGCCTTAAAGAAATAGTTAACCCTAAAAATGAAATTTCTTACGAACATGCAGCTTTTTAATTGTGATTATTGGGATGTTTTTATCAGCTGTTTCAACTCTCAATCTGACAGCACTCATTCACTGCAGAGAATCCATTGGTGAGCAACTGATGTAATAATATATTTCTCCAAATTTGTTCCCATAAAGAAACTAACTCATCTACATCTTTGAAGGCCTGAGGGCAAGTACATTTTCAGTTTTGGGTGAACTATTCCTTAAAGCCCTAAGAATGCTGAAAGATAGTACTGATGCAGTTTAAATTTAATTTAAAGTGTAAATCTCGATTTGATCACTCAATAGGAGGAATGATAAAATGTCTGTAAGTCTTAGGCTGGGTTTATTCTTGATAATTATTTGAGTCACACTTTATTGTGGTTCAATTCTCGCTATTACCAAACCATAAACTATGACTTTTGCCTCAATAAACTCTTAAGGTAGTTGTTAAGTTTAGGTATTGGGTAGGATTAGGGATGTAGAATGTGGTCATGCAGAATATGTGCTTTATATTAACTAATAAACAGCCAATATGTTAATAATAGGCATGCTAATGTAGCATTTGGACCAATCAGACACACAACTATTTGTTATATTTAACAAATAATATCTAACACCCCCTCACCTAAACAAAGGGCCAATTACGAGGGTCTATGGACCCTTCCCCCGAAATGCATCTAACACCTCCGAAAGGCAGAACAGGCCTCTGGTTACATGGCAATCAATGCTGATATCACTGGTTTTATTGCCCAAAGGAATGTGGGCAGAGAAACTCACTCATTTTCCTCATAGGAAAGACTCATAATGCCCAGAGAAATGGGCTGTTCTCTAATTAATTCATAGGAAAACCTTTCTTTGAATGAACAAGCATATCCTTCAGGTCATTGTGTATGTTGTTACTGTCCTTGTATATTGTCTTTTATATTGTATACTGTTTTATGCAGGCTTATGATGGAACCACTAGTTCCTGTCATCTTAACTATATGTAATCCTACCATGTTTAGTATCTATGAATTCGGCTTTTGATGATCTAAACGAGAATGTATATTATATGTTGGTACATAGGCAATATATTAGTGTTCTAAGAATCTTTAGTAATTTTGATTCAAGTTCCATATGCAAATTACCATGCTTTCACATAAAGGTTCATAAAACTCCCCAGTATTTCCAAACTCCCGCTTGGAATTTCAGCCTTTCTCATTGGACAAGCTCATTCTGAGAGGCGTGAATTTTGTCAGGCCTTAAAGGCCTCACACCAGTGACCCGCCTTCAGTCTGCAGTTCTGTTAAATTCTGAGAAGATGAGGATGTGAGCTAGCACCCCTCTAAGGACACCCTAAGTCTGTGCCAGGCCTCGGGCCTTGACTTTCCATTCTTTCCGTTCTTTTTCATCAACCAACTTCAGCAAAGATCAACTTGAGCCTTCAGATTGCATCAGGACTCTCTGTCAGACAGACAAGACGTGCACGTATCAAACTTAGTCTTATTAATTGATACATTAAGTATCATTTGCACCTTTTTACAAAGGTGTGTTTGAACTAAGAAACTGATGTTTCCTTCAGGCTGTAGATCTGCTGAATATCCAATGGTCCCATAGCTTCATGTTTTATTTCTCTTCTCTTTACTGCCTAAGCTTTAATCCTGTTCCTATACCAACTGTATGCGTGTGTGTGTGTGTATGTGTATGTTAGACTAGTTTAAGTGTTTATGTAGTTAATAAAGTCTTACTTGTATCACACCTGAGGTTGTTCATTGTTTGCTCATAATCGCAGTCCCTAATCATGCAGATTTTTGCTACATGCTCTGTGTAGTATTGTACAGTAAGAAAGTTATTTCCCTTAACCAGGAAATTAAAGGCGTGATTGTCTTCAGAAACATTTTTTGTTATGCTGGTTGAAAGTCTCTTCACATCCCGATAGCAATCATTAAGTTAAGTGGTCTAAATGTATTCATCTGTATTTATATATTTTGTGGAAGGCGTAGGACCAAGAAATGTTCGTCCAATCGAGCTTTCCTACCTGCCTGTCAACTTATGTATTAGCATACCTCTGCGCACCCGGTTCGCGCAGACAGGACACGTCATCAGCGCGTTCATGCACGCTGTGCAGACAGAGCGAGGATGGCAGGCAAACATCAACAACCCGATCGTCATTCCTGGTATTGTAGTACTTTTAAAGTTTTCTCACCAGTGAATGACGCATGATGTAGCCCAGCGATTAATCCAGTCCTCACGCCCCCCGCTCTGCATATTTTGAATGTCTCGCTTAGTTAACACACCCAATTCAAATAACCAGCTCGTTAGAAGTGAGCTACGTGCATGAACTGTGTTCCGATCGATATGATCCCTACACAGTGGTCATTGCTCCCTCCTCACTGAGCGGGGGACATACGTTGAATTTTACTTCACTTCGGAACATGGGCTGGAATTGGGAACCGCTGATGTAGCCTATTGTAGTAATGTTGTCTCTGGTACTCTGGTCTGTGAGTGAGCGTATATGCATTCAGGGGGCGTGGCTTTGGACGGCGATTGCAGGGAGGGTGGGACATTCGCTTTCAGTGCTATCAGGCTAAAGTTAGCATTTTCCAAGATCTCCTATTGCGCCTTTAACGTTCTTAGAATTGACAGACAGTTGACCCTGAGAGGTCAAGTAAATACTTACAGCGGATCTAAATATTTATAATTAATTATAACTAGTGATGATTAATTATGCATATTCCCCCTTTGAGCTGATTCGCTACACTAATAAGCAACTAGTTAATAGTGAGAACTGGTCCCTATACTAAAGTGTTACCATCATTTTTAAGTCTCGGCTACAAAAAAAGCCATTGAGCTTTTCCACTTTTACTGGCCAGGAAAAAAAGATTTCATTAAACACACTTATATAATTATACACACTTACTGCTGTCACAGTACATGGGGTAAGTTGTCACATTGGAACCTGCTATTAAACAGACTATAGGCCTTTTTATCTAAATTCAATAAGATGAATATTAATATCAGTCCAGTTTAAACCAACAAATATTACACTTAATTATATAAATTTATGACATTTAAAATAGACTTTCACTGTTTTTATGAAAGATTATGAAAGATTTTATTTTATTATTCTATTGGACTTTGTCATTTAACCTCTCCCCTTTTGTCCTTACTTGTCCTCTGTTATCAGGCAGAGAGGTCAGGTTGACCCAGCCCTGTGCTGCTTTTAGTTGGAGGGGGGCACATTTTCTGACTCATGCACTGTCCCTCCAGAGGTCAAAGTTCAAACCCAATAACCTAATCCCACTGGGTTTATTTACCCGCATATCTCTACATTGCTAAATCTCTCCTGAGTGACTTGTATCATGCATTCTTGGCCAAGCTAAACACTCCCGTGCGGTATTGACCTCATCTCTGAAACGCTCTCGTCTCTACTTTAATTCCAAAACACTATCAGGATATTCATCTGCACTTATCACGGTGTGATCAGGCGGTGGTATCTCTAAGACTTCCCTATTCGAAAAAGGGAGCTTTCTTGGTACTTTCCAGGGCACTTTCACTCTTGAATGTGTGGTAATTAACACCCTGTGTTTATCTAACTCTTTAAGATGAGAGCTGCTGGTGTGAGTCATCTTGTAAACCTGGCTTTAAAGTTTCATACTGTAGACTGCCCTCTCGCCCTTTAGCGGTTTCACTCCCCCATCCACCTAACAAACTATCATGCATTTGCCCATGACTGTCAGAGATCTGTTGCTGTCTCTGTGTTAAAATAGCCATAGACGAAAGTCGAAAGTAGCAACACGTAATCAAAACATTCATACTAGCATCTAAAGAGAACAGTATTAGCATTAGCATGTAGCTTTTGCTGCTCAGATAGTAAATCACTAAATCAGTAAAAAAAATCAGTTAAAGGTGTTTCTTAGAAAGGGCATGAGGTCTCTTTATTATGTGAAGACTTTTTGTATTTTTGAATAAATTTGTGGTCAGCTACATAAAACTGAGAAAGGTTATGTGGTGGATCTTGTTTTGTTCTTTGTTCTATGTGGGACTTGTGAAGAGAGGAAGTGAGGTCACATCCTGCCCTACAATACTAAGTGGAAAGTGGGCTGAAAAGAAGCCCCCAAATTTCCTTCATATTATTTTATCATGATTATGGTTGAACTCATTTTCCAAATTTCCCTTGTATTGAAAAAAAAAGATAAAAGAAAGGTCACTATATAGTGTTGCTTTAAACATACAAGAAGTACACTTTAGCATATTTTCTAAAAGAGTACGCAATATGGAAATAATATACTTTAAAAGAATATACGTAATACATAGTAATGGATGTAATGTTTTTGGACACCTAATGCATATTATTTGCAATTAAATGAAAATGTATGATAGTTCAAATTTGTATTAAATGCAGTTATTTGAACTTTTGCTTTTTTGACCCACTTAAGCAGCACTTAAGTACATCTTTATATGTAATTTCATAACACTGTTATATATGAAATATGGTTAAAGTATACTGCTTAATGTACTGACAAGGTTTTATGGTAAACTAAAATAGACTTTAATGTCATTACTAATGAAACATGTATTTTGTAATGATCAAGTTGCAAGTTATTTAACTTTAAATGTAATAATAGCATAACAAAAGATAATTAAAACATAATTAATCATTAATCTTTTTAAATGTTAAGAAACACGCACTTTAAGTGGCCTTTTATTTCAATAATATATTATCTGCAAGTATAGTTTTTTTAAACATTCTTTTAAGATTTGAAGTACACTACAACTACAGTTACTGTAACATATCATTTCAAATCATTTTCACATAGTTATTTAACTTCACATATAACATAAAGGCCCGGTTTCATAGACAGGGCTTAGACTAAGCCAGGATTAGGCCATAGTTCAATTAGGACATTTAAAGGGGTCATATGATGCCCATTTTCCACAAGTTGATATGATTCTTTGGGGTCTTAATGAAAAGTCTGTAACATAGTTTGGTTAAAATTTCTCAATGGTAGTGTAAAAAGCACCGAGTTCAGCGGCTCAGATGTCGGGAGTAAATGACGACTGCTATGTTCATTATTACATCCAACAACAGAACACCTCAATCGCTTAGGAGTCATTCTTGTCTACATCTGCTCCAGCGGTGAAACAATGGCGGACTGATGACAGCTCACTCGACTAAGGTAAGACTCCAGTCCAGTCTGTGCTGAAACGCTACTGTCAATCAAACTATCGTGGGAGGGGCCTGTCTGTGTGACGTCACACAGACCGGCATCTGAGATCGGCTCGATTTGAGAAAGGGGAAAACATTTAACCAGATTTTTTTTTAAAACACCGGGTGGATTTTTATCATTATAGGGTGGTTGTGTACACACACTGCCAACACACATTTCAGTTCAAACAACTTGTAAAAGTGCATGTAGCATTCTATGACCCCTTTAAGTAATTGTTATTAACATGCCTTAGAAAAAACATTACTGGTGTGCATCTTGAGACAAAACAAACGCACTGATATATTTTAAGTCAGTGCAAGTTTCTTTCAGTTAAAACAGCTCAGATTTACACTTTAGTCTGGGACTAGGCTTAAGCCTTGTCTGTGAAACCGGGGGATAGTCACAAATAAAAGTCTGATTTATATATGTATTCATTTTAGTTTAACCATCTGTGACTCATTCTGTGCTCAACCTGACATCAGCAGCATGTTAGTCTAGACTGAGTGGGCACCACACATTTCTTTATCTTCAAGAAAGCATATTCATTTCAGATAAGTAAATCAGGATTAGTGTTGACTGTACATGCCCAAAGCTAAACACGTAACATGCTATGCACCTGATATTGACAGTCCTTGGATTTCCTTTTTTGTCACTCTAATACAAGTCGTTATTTCATTGCTTCCTAAAATGTAGTTTTGAATGCCAGATCCAATGGGGTTTTATCTGTCATGATTTATACCACATGAATTTTATCCTCCCAAACCCTGAGGAGCATTTCTGATCTGTTTATTATTTCCTCACAGCTGAAAACATTCAAAATCCTGTCTTATGTAGGTCAAAACACTATTTTATAAATGAGTTGCTTATTTGAATAGTTTCTAAATGACTGAGGATAATTAACATTGTCTATAGAGTATTTTGAAACCAATAGTAAATGACTAAAAGCAAGAAAGTCGTTAAAGGTTTGATTGTTTTAAATATATTACAAATATGATTGCTTTCATGAATAAAATAGTTTTTCTATGTGTGTGTGTGTGCTTACGAATGGAGCAGGATGTTCTGAGGTTACTTTATATCGGCCTCTATTGCTCTCACACACATGTTTTATCTGACTGTGGAACATGCAGAGGAGGTTTCATGTCCTGCTGCATATACATAGGCACAGATGCACACAACCCACAGCAATGCACATATTTAACCCTTTCCATGCCCACACAGGAAAATCCTTTTCACTTCAATTCTAAAACGACACCTACTAAATTATAGCTAATGTCTTGTTTACTGGAATATGGTTCCAGCACAATGCTGCAGAGTTCTTAATGTTCCAATGAAAGCTGAAACATTGTGACACTGTATAAATATCAGCCTGCTATTTCCATTCCAAGGCACTGTGTGTTTAGTCTGATAGCTGTGATGTGATCAGAGCTCTCTGATGACGTGGCGGTGGCTCACGCCAAAATGTGGAGGTCAGTGACGTGATGTAAGCTTGCTGGCAAAACTGGGTTGTGACTAAAAACGCTGTATTATGCATGCCAGGCCAGTAGTTGGCGATGTGACTTTGTAAAGAAACTTGCACATAGAGGTGAGAGATATACCGGTAGACACGATTAACCAGTAGAAATTGATCAACCGGTAGAGATATTGGACTATTGCCTCTATCGCGGCTAAACGCTCACATGACATTGCTGTGCTACATGGTCATAAAAACCTATCGTTTGCACGTGTTTTAAGCATTGCGGTTTAAAAACAAGTAATTTTAAGCCATTGAAATGAAATCAGCGACGAAAGAGAAATCATTTCGCTATATTCACACACTGAGAGACTGTTGAGCACTGCCAGAGAGGCGCACGCACATGAAGACGGTGCTTATAGAGCACGGGAGTATTGAACGGAATTATTTTTGCCACTTTATAGGCCTTGAACAGTTAAACACACACACACTTGTATGTGTCAGAATGTCCATCTTTGCAAGTATCCTCACAAACACAGTAGGTCTGAAAGCAAACAGCTGAGAAAGAAAACACATGTAACAGTATATTGGATCTGGGTCGCTCTTGAAGTGATAGCAGTCTAATATTTCTGGTGTCTGTCATTCATGTTAATCACACAACAAAATAGCAACCCTCTACATTGCGAGTAAATCACTCGCATATGCGACTAAATCTTCACTCTGGGCGACTAAATTATGTCTAATATTAGCCAATGGCTAATAAATTCTCAGATTTTACTCGCCAGTGTGTGAGTTGGAGGCTGAGTATATGACTAGCACAGATATATTTTCACTCACAGAACACTCTGACTGAGCGCTTCAGAGTTTCACTCTCCGTCAAGCGATCTGTGATATTTTTCAGTTCATTTGAATGGATGCGCAGCGCACCTGTGTTTGTGTATTTGGCGTAACGTAAACTCTAGTGTGAAGGCGCATGACTCGCCGTCGCTTTCTCTCACACGTGCAAAGAGCGAGTGTCTTACATAACATGCAGGATTGATGCGCTACATGTAAACGATATACTTTGTTGTTCCTTTGGAATTCTTCAGCTTTTAAGAACTGTCCGGTTTTCCTGTAGTAGGCGGAACTAATGCGCAAATGACAATCTCATTGGCTGGTGCTCACCTATTATCGTCCCTGTTTTGATTTCAGCGAATCAGTTCAAGCCAAACGCACACAGCCTGATTAATATTCATGAATCCAGTAACTCATTAATCCTTAGTGCGTTTTTATATTGTTCTTATTAGTAGAATTTGTATAATAATAATAGTAACAATAATATCTTATCAGTATTATTGTTCGTTTTTTTTTTTACAGGAATACTGAATGACCAAAAAAAGCACCAGCACCAGTCCTAAGTTCATGATTACCAAGTTTTAATTCTAATTACACTCTTAAAAATAAAGGTGCTTCAAAAGGTTCTTCACAGCGATGCTATAGAAGAACCATTTTTGGTTCCACAAAGAACCATTCAGTCAAAGGTTCTTTAAAGAACCATCTCTTTCTTACCTTTTTGCAATCTGAAGAACCTTTTTTCACCACAAAGAACCTTTTGTGAAACAGAAAGGTTCTTCAGATGTTAAAGGTTCTTTATGGAACCATTTAGACAAAAAGGTTCTTCTATGGCATCGTGAAGCACCTTTATTTTTAAGAGTGTACTAAACTTCAATTATTAAATAATACTTGATTATCATATTATTATGTTTGACTGCTTGACTGACTGATATTAAGAGTGTACTTTCAGATATTTAAAAAGATGTACCATTTTACAAACATTATATATGTTATATATAATGTATAATATATATGAGTATAGTATAGTATAGTGTAGTATAGTATTTCAGTCTGGCGAGTAAACAAAAAAATGTACTAGCCAATGGCGATTCAATTGGTTTGCAACAAAATAGAGATAATCTCTCACTGCTCTGGACTAAATCTTAACGTTAATTAGAAAAATATATATATTTAATTAACACACAAAGAATATGCAGTGCTTTTATACATGATTACTTTATACAATGTATGTAGCATTTCTTATTTATTTGTTATACTGTAGTTTTTTTGTCCTATTGCTTGTTATTACAGTAGTTTAATTGCTTACTGTTTACTTGTTTTCAGTGAGCTTGAGTTTTAGTTCTTTTGTGATATTGACACTGGTGGCAAGAATTATTAAATTTCTCGAAAATGTTTATATCATAAAGACCTTATTTAAAGCAAAAATAACTATATTGTGATATATATCCGTACTGTGAAATAATATTACTCATATGGTGGTATAAGATTTTGGTAAAATCACCCACCCCTAGCGCATACTACAGACTGAACATATAATATGCATGAGCATGACGTCATTGTTACACAGAGATGCTAATGATACCATTTTCCAAACATTTGCACTTTGAAAAAGTTTTCAAAAGTTTGTATTTTCAGGCCTCAAAACTCTGTTGTTGTGTAAATGAATGGGCAAAACGCAAAAAAAAGTTTTCTTTTGTTGGCGCCAGTAGCCTCATGGGCAGTGCGGTGACCTATAGCGGCTGTCCCGAGTTTGAGTCCTGACTCGCGGACCTTACCCGATATCCCCCCACCTTCCATCTCTCTCTCCCACCTCGCTTCCTGTCTGATATAATGTCCTATCCTAATAAAGGCAAAAATGCCAAAAAAATAAAAAATGTTCTTTTAGTTGAAAACAGCGTCACATAAACTTCCCCTTAGTGTGGAAAGAGATGGAATTTAAATCAGATTTTTTTGGACGGATTAGTGTGTTTATAAATGACAGATTCTGAAGCCTTTACATTCACCACTAAGATTGAATATTTGGTTACATCCTTCCTCACCAGTATTACCTTCTCTGGCCAAGGTCGGGCAGACTGAGCAATCTTTTGCTCCCTATGTTTGTTCAGCAGGGTGATTACGGGAAGCGCCCGGATAAGTGGGTTTAAATCGAGCCGGAGTCCTTCCTTTGGGAATTCGTTAATGATTTAAAGGGCCCAAAAAACAAGTACTGGTATTTATACAGCTTCTCTGATTTGTTTTCATCATCATAATGCTTTATATTTTGTAACTATGTTTAATATGAATCATTTCTCATGGTTCAAACTTGTTTTTGTTCTGGCTCTACAGGCTAACTTTTTCATGTTTTCCACACCAAAAGTCTTGCTCTGAAGGCCAGGTGTGTGTATGTACGGGTTGGGGGAGGGGGGTTAAATGTTTCAGGGTTAACTGTAATTCATACACTAGAAAAGTAAGTGTCCAAATTACCAACAAGCTAAAATTATTTCCTGTAGTGGTGCTTGGAAGCAGCTATTTCTGCCTCGCCTTGTTTATTTGGTGGGGGGTGGGGGACAGAGTTAGAAAGGGTCTGTGGACACATAATCCTCTCCAAAAAAAGTGATTTATTTATGAATTCCAGCCCTGAACTGCCCTCCTCCCCTCTTCGCTCGCATGCCTCCAGAGAGAGTGTGAGCTTGCCAGAAGTCATTGGCTGATGTTTACAAGACTGGATTGGCTATTTCCCATGGTGCCTTGTGCCTGCAGTGATATCTTATTTATGTAAGGCCTGATATGGGAGAACAGAGGATTTTATTTTGGGCTATTCCCCATAGATGGATCCGATTCCTCCAACTGGAGCTGTTTGCTAAATACGTGCGGCTTTTCAGGTCTTAGACCATGTTAGTGGGCCTTGATAAAATCTTTATTAATTGTCACATCTAGACAATTCTACGGGAAATGTAGCTTATGACAGTTTCTGGGCTTCTTTTTCATTCAAATTAACTATAAAATTAAGTCAAGTACATTTTGGAGGCCTAAGAACCTGACATCGCCGACATCCCACAAGCCATCACTAGAAAGAACTTTAAAACAAGTAAAAAGTTTTGTTCAAATTCTGGTCAGTTTTTATCTGCGCTTCCATTTGCTGCATATGTTTCCACCTTAGAATAGGGGTTATTTGCAACAAACTTCTGTGTTCTGTAAAACAGGTCTTGTCACTTCCGGTTTAGGTCTTTTGGATGTGCTCTGTTAAATATGGAGCTGTTTTACTCAAGATGCCTTCAAAGGAGATATCAAAGGTGATCATAACCGATGTCCCTCACATATGCATACTGATATCTAAAAGTTTCTTTTTTTTGTCTCAGTAACGTTCTGATATTAAAATGGAATAAAATGGCAACAATAAAAACAACTAGCTAGGTTAGCTGATTACCTTAACAGTCCATAGATATTGGCATCAGTTCATACTGTTAACACTTTCTCAGACAAGCAGATACAATGAAACCTGTTTTCCGGTTTGGTCAGGTGACATTTGACATATACCTCATAAAAAGATTGTGGCAATTATGACTTAATATATATCCCAATGTGACTTTGTTTTGTCAAAATAGTGATTTTATAACTTTCAGTCTGACTTTAAATATTGTAATATTACTTCACATTTTGCATTGGTTTTCACACTTTTCTTGTAAGTAACTTTATTTGTCGCAATTGGGATCTTAATATGCTACAATATGACTTTTCACTTCACAATCGTGAGTTGGTTTCTCAACATTTTTATTTTATAGCCTAACTCTCAATGTCACATTAAACGTCACAATATTACTTCACATTTTCATTGATTTTCTTGCATTTCTTGTAATTATGACTTTGTTTCCCAATTGTGACTTTATATCCGTCAATGTATATAATATGACTCAATCTGACTTTAAACCTCGCAATTGCGATTTTATATTCCCCAGCTGCAGCTTATTAACTCGCAATATGTTGCAATATTACTTTACATCTTCACATGGGTTTCTTGCATTTCTTGTAATTGTGGCTATATATCTCACAATTGCATTTTTATATCTTAATATGCTTCAACGTGACTCCCAATTTTACAATTGTGAGTTGGTTTCTCAAAAAATTGTGATATAGCTCTTAGTCTGACATGATTATGTCACAATATTCATTTATATTTTTGAATGGTCTTTCTTGTATTTCTTGTAATTGGGACTTTATATCTCTCAGTGTGATATAATATGCCACAATCTAACTTTAAATATCACAATTGTGATTTTAAATGTCCCAGCTGAAACGTGCGTAATATTTCACAACATTACTTCACATTTAGACATGTTTTCTTGCATTTCTGTGACTTTATAGACCAATTTGGAGTAGACGTCACAGTTATGTCACTTGCAGCTGCGCGCGCATTGTGGTGGCAGAAAAACACTGGGAACAAGTGGAGGGAAACGGGTAAAATGCATGGAATAAGAGAAAAAAATATATTGTTGTGCTTTTGGATGCCAGAATCGGAATGGAAATCTTTTTTTTTCAGAAGTGTGGGATTATAAACTCTTGATTCTGAACCCGAGGGGGAAAAAAGAGAATGACGAGTTGATTTTTCTTATCAGAAGTGTGAGATTTAATCTCGGAATTGCAAGAAAAAAGTCATAATTTTGAAATACAAACTCAAAATTACCTTTTTTATTCATTTATTCCATGGCTTGCACAGACTGCTATGTTAAAACCATAGGTTAAAACTGGCATTTTCTGCCACCAGATAGACTCCGCCCACAAAAAACGTCATCACTGTTTGCAAACACTAAAATTGGTCTATAACGCACAGTTGCAAATTTATGTTATGGAGTGTGACTTTGTATCTCACAATGTGACTTAGTTTCTGATTTTCAACTTTATCTCACAATTACCTTTTTTTCTACTTTGAGGAGGAAATATGCTTTCATAGTGGTATATACACATCTGTAAACATTTGATAGTTATAATATTTGCCATAGCAAAATGCTAATTCTTGTGTTTGGCTGGGGCTTTATAAATGTTTAAGCTCTAGAGCACAAACAAATAAAAACAGAGCATATTTTTGGCAATAAAGCAGCCATCTGGCTTTTGTAATATCTTGCGTCATGGTGCGAGGCTCTCTCCGCTCCTTTTGCCCCCTAGCC
>NW_015505368.1:1291014-1306610 GCF_001515645.1 Sinocyclocheilus grahami
CAGTATGTAATATGTGACAGACTTGTAGCGACAAGTATGTTCTTGTTACAATGCCCTGTGAGCTAATGAGCACGGCATTGCAGCGGAGGGAATTATAGAAAAAGGTTCACTCTTCCTGTCTACGTCAACACTTAAGCACAGATGTGCATAAATGTAAAAGGCTTTTGTGTGTGTGTGTGTGTGTGTGCATCTTTTGCTCTTTGAGGGCCTGTTGAGCGTTCTCTCACAAAGTCTGCACTACCAAGTAAGGAAAAGCAGCCTCCAGAGCTGCGTCTCTCCAGCAACAATATGTAGCAGCGTTTTCACTCACTCACTCATTTGCTTGTCAGTTGCTGTCTGTCTGCATAGCTGTCTCGCTCTCATCCAGCACATTTATTTGACTGAAAACACAGCTTTTCCTAAACTTGTCAACATGTGTAATTTGTTACGCGCTTTGTCCTCCAACAACTAAAACAGGATGAGAACAATTTATGCACAGTTTACTTGGAGATAAACAGTATTTATTCAAGTTTGTACCATTCAAATGGGAGTACAGCTGGATTAAAGACCTTTCATGAATGTGTCAGAATTGTGTCACATGAAGAAATGTCCTCTTGTTAATGTGTATTCATTTATATCAATATTTCAATTTTTAAGCTTCTTCTTTTTAATAGAGGAAAAATAATAAATAAAAGTCAAAGTTGTTCATTTTTTATTTCTTTTGTGTGTGGTAGGAGAAGCAACGAAAACCAATTAGCTCTGTTCCAAAATAATTTAATCTATAATAATAATAATCTAATTAAACAGCATTTGCATATTCTTAATGTGAAACTGGTTCCAAAATATTCTAAGATGTTCTAAAATAATCCAAGGCAGCATTGCATGTATTCATCATGAGCTTATTGAAAAAGATGCCAAGCCAAGAGTAGGCTAATATTTACTTTAAATATGTAAATATACTGAAAAATATGTAAAAACAATTAAATGTTATCAAAACTGAACTATTTTATCTATTATTTTATTATTATTATTACTATTATTTTTGTGTTGTGATGTGTAATTTTACACTTAGAGCAGGATGTATGTCAGAGTATCATCAAGTAGTTGTTAGCTTAGCAACATGCTAACATCATGCAAACAAATTTAAACTTTCGCAAGAACCAGTGAGGTTTGTCCTTAGACACCAAGCAAGTAGGCCTACATTTGAGCATCCGTTGACCATATTTGATGTATGTGATCAATGTTTGTAGCTATGTGAATAAAAGCTTAAATATGTTCATTATATAAAGTAATTGTGTCTCTTCAGAAGAATACAGAGTTCTGGCATGAAACTCTAGATGGCGCAGTCCGATAGGTCTAACTCAATCTGACCTAATGACATCATTATCACATGCCACAGCTGATTGGTTTTCTCCTGTATCAGTAGCCAATGAGCTCACTGCTCAATATTCAAATACCTGGCTTTTGTTTGCTGTAGCAGTCCGCAGCGCACTTCAGAAACCCTCCACCTTCCCCAGCTCCACCTGTATAGATCTGCTACGAGGTGATTCATGTATTCTATAGGGGTTATTCATATGTTGTAATATATGCAGCAGCAGTATTTCCTACATGCTCACAGCAGGGTATACCGAGTATGCTCTCTGTACTTGCTCTTCCGCAGCAGCGTAGCAGATCTATTCCGCCAAGACCAAAAACATTAACATTGTCATGTACATTACCATGCCAATCCCTCTGAGAGTTGTCATGACAGAACTTGGATTTAACTGCTTGATTAGTATGGATTGCTTTTGAAGCAGCACAGTTTTAGTCGAATAAACTTTCAATGGAGGGAGAGAAATCTCTCAGGTTTCCTTAGAAATATCTTCTTTTGTATTTTGAAGATGAACGAAAGAATGAATTTATGAATTTAAATTTTTTGAGTGAACTATCTCTTGACACCAGTGCAGAGTAGACGCAATCAATAAATACAGACATTCACTATTCGTATAGAGGTAGAACGATGTTGCATTGCTGTATTCGTGAGCTGAAGACAAGTTCAAGAGTTCAATCCCAGCTGCATTACAAACACATACAGAGTCTTAGAGAGCAGGTGAAAGTCTAGCAGGCTCTCCGCCCACAAGCACAATTCATAAGCAAGAAGAGAACAGATCAGCCTGATTATACGCTTTGACCTCAGGGTTCAATACTGGGTTCCTCTATGAGTTTGTGCCTTGTGTTTGATCTTCTCAATATAGCCGGCATAAGTCCTCCTGTATGAAAAGGTGATGCTTTAGGGCAAAAAAAGCACCTTCTGTTCCTTCTCATGAAATCTACTTTATATCATTGCACTTATTGTAGATGGTCCACATCAAGTCATGACGCATGCATCAGTGATCTTCCCCTGAAGACAAATAGCCTAATTTAGTAGAAATGTTTGAGGGTATATGAACTTTATGATTTTTATCGATCATGGTCCTGGATACCAAATGCACGTACATCTTAGGTTGCTTTTCATTGTTGGGTTTTCCTAACTCAAGTGCACGCAAACCACACCGAGAACACTTGAAAAAGTGATTTGTGGTATCATGTGCTCACAATTTGTAAATGCAATCATGGATGAGTAGAGTGGAATCGAACTAAGAGTGAAAACTTTTGATTCGCTCCGTAATGTTTTTCACATGACCTGTAATCAAAACTGTCATTATTCTTAAAATTGAGCAAACAAAGTTCTAATTCGCTTGTAAATCAGACACAATTGGAGCTCAAATGATAAGATGTTTTTCACTGGTACTCTGTTTAATGTTGTGGAATTAGACCTTTTTTTCCATCAGCATTTTTCTTTATCATAGCTCATAATTATTTCGTACTTTCCCCAGCACATTCTGGAACTGAAGCACCACAATACCACGATTACAGATTTCAACACCTTTCCCTTAACAATGAGCAGCTTTCCTCACAATGGTACACTTTACACCACTTCATTATTCACCAGGCTTCTGGCTCCTGCTAAACGTCCTTCCCCTGGTTTAGTATTACCTATAGGGTTACGTTCACATGCATAATTTGTCTGTTTGAGAAAAGACAGATGCTTTTCCCCTTTTGTGTGTGCACTCTGTAAATCAAGTCCATGTTGGTTGTTCAAACTGTTCCTAATGATCCATACACAAGCGCTAATTTATCAGACAAAGATTTGGGAAAGTTCAGGATTAAGTTTAAATTTCACTAGAGTTGCACCACTTCAACTTCCTTTTCATCCAGGACTGAGCTCAAGCTGTTCACTGGACACAGTTTTCGAGAAGATTCAGAAATGATCAGATGTGGGATTATTAACCCCACACAGGAGTTTGTACACTGTTGTGAAACTTCCTCTGATTAATAAAGTGTTGGAATTGCCAGCAGAACAACTTCCATGTTTTATAAAGGATGTTTGTGCTGAAGCTGCAGAAAGTGGCTTGAACGTGTCCCTTGTCATTTACACGGTGAGGCTCTGATGAATCATTTAGCACAAGACTTTCAAAACCAGCTGAAATAGGCAGTAAATGTAATCTGTGGTCAGTTTTTTTATTGTTTGCATTTAGCAGATACGTTTAGAAGATACGTCGAATGTTTCAACAGTTTTTGTCTATAATAATGAAAGTCAATGGGGTCCAAAACAAAACAACCCCACTGTATGGACAAAAGCAAAGACATTTTTAAAATACGTGTTCTGAAAAAGAAAGTCATGCAAGTTTGAAATGACATAAGGGTGAGTAAATGATGGCAAAACTTTTATTTTATTTATCTCTGATCATAGTTTTTGAACACCATTCAAAGCTAAACTTCTTCTCGTCTCTTCTAATAGAGCGTTCGAGTCAATGTATTCCATCTGCCTGAGCTGTTTTACTCAAGGGAGTGTTGAATTCGAACTTTTAGCAAAGCTTCTTGGCCCCCTGCCCTTGTTTGTACCAGGTCCAAACGTCTCTCTTCAGCACCCTCCTCCCTTCTCCTCTCTGGCTCCTTTTATTTGTGTAATTTGTGGAAAAACCATAAACATTTGTGGAAAGGGACTTAAGAGGGGACAGAGCGCTGGGGGAGAGAGAGAAAGTGAGAGAGGGGCTGTCATCGTGAGTCTGTGCATGTGTGCTCAGGACTATGAGCATATAATGTATATATGGAAGTATCTAGGGGGATGTTCAGGGCCCATGAAGGTACCATGAGGCTCATAATAGCAGATGAAGAGGCTTCAGCTGTTGAGGGTGTGACAGTTTTATTTGGCTTTGTTACAAATCTAGGTCAAATCCCATTTTCATTTTTAAGAGACAGCACTCTTTATTCAGTCATCTCGTGTTCACCTGTAGCTTCAATGAGTTATGATGAAAGTTAAAGCAAATGAAGCTTGAGTCACATGATTCATATGAATCGACATGATTCATGTCTGTGTTTGCACACTGAAAAGTAATTACACTGGGTGCGTTTCAGTTGTCATAGGGAGTATATGGGTGTTTCTTTAGTTATGGCTTTTTTAGACTTTTGGCATTATAAAACACACTTAAGCACATTTCACACTTTCACTAGTTTATTTAATTTGTTCATTAACAATGTAGACATACATACAGATCAGGAAAATTAGATATGTCATTACATTTTAATGTAGAATATGTCCACTTCCACGTCGACACCATTCTGTGATGGAAATGACAATGGTGGCAATGACATTTTGAATGTTTTTGAAATAAAATGGCAAACTTAATACTCATTAATTTCATAGCTAAATACTATAAATTGTATATTTACTATTTTTTTGCATAATTACAGCTTGACTGGATTAAAAGTATTCTGCTTACACTTTATATTTACCTCAGATTTTCTTTGTTTTCTTCACACATCATGTTTCATATCTCATTTTGAGCCTGATATTTACTGACACCCTTAGGAACTCAATTCTGTGTGGTGGAAATAATGCCACAACTGTGGGAAAGTAATTCACACAATACATATTAAAATGGGTATGTGTTAAGGGGTTATATTTGTTTTGATTATAATAATTTTAAAACATGTAGTAATTTATATTTTATGATGGAAACACCATTCTGTGATGGAAATGACAATGGTGGCAATGACATTTTGAATGTTTTTGAAATAAAATGGCAAACTTAATACTCATTAATTTCATAGCTAAATACTATAAATTGTATATTTACTCTTTTTTTGCATAATTACAGCTTGACTGGATTAAAAGTATTCTGCTTACACTTTATATTTACCTCAGATTTTCTTTGTTTTCTTCACACATCATGTTTCATATCTCATTTTGAGCCTGATATTTACTGACACCCTTAGGAACTCAATTCTGTGTGGTGGAAATAATGCCACAACTGTGGGAAAGTAATTCACACAATACATATTAAAATGGGTATGTGTTAAGGGGTTATATTTGTTTTGATTATAATAATTTTAAAACATGTAGTAATTTATATTTTATGATGGATTTTAATAGTTTAGATAAGTCTCAGTCTGACACAAGTATTTACAAGGGGCTTCATATAACAAAAAGAAAATTAGTTTTGATTTTAAAAAAAGTTATCACATTGGGCATAAAAGTAGCCAAAGTTTGAGTTTAAATTGAAATATCAGACTTTTTATATATTAGATTAGATTTGATTAAAAAGTCTGAAAGACAAAGATTTTGTTGGCTTGATAAAGCCTTGTCTTTAAATGTAAAACAGTCTGGGTCTGGCAGAAGGGAATTCATATAACAAAATGCAATCATATAGTTTTCATCTCATGGGTTATAAAAGTGGCCAAAGTTGAAGAAACATCCTTATATGCTCAAGTCGAAGGGCACTGCAAAAGGCATAAGAAACAGTAAGGAAGTGTATATTAAAATATCACTTCAGAGAAGTGGACAGGGATGTTTTCAGAACTTCACAGATGCATGCAGCTTGCGAAGCAATTATTATTGTGTTTTGTAATATGCTCAGATTTAGCAGAAGTGTGTATTTAGTATTTGTGCGTGTAACTATATACATAGGGCCTTGTTTGTGTCAGCCAAGAGAAGTGAAATACTGATGAAAAGCAGAAGTGACCACATTTGAGAGGCTGTTGACGCTGTTGTCATGTGCAACTTGTCACTCCCCCAACACACACGTACAATGCACACTGAGTTTGGTGCAGAAGGGAATTCATATAACAAAATGCAATCATATAGTTTTCATCTCATGGGTTATAAAAGTAGCCAAAGTTGAAGAAACATCCTTATATGCTCAAGTCGAAGGGCACTGCAAAAGGCATAAGAAACAGTAAGGAAGTGTATATTAAAATATCACTTCAGAGAAGTGGACAGGGATGTTTTCAGAACTTCACAGATGCATGCAGCTTGCGAAGCAATTATTATTGTGTTTTGTAATATGCTCAGATTTAGCAGAAGTGTGTATTTAGTATTTGTGCGTGTAACTATATACATAGGGCCTTGTTTGTGTCAGCCAAGAGAAGTGAAATACTGATGAAAAGCAGAAGTGACCACATTTGAGAGGCTGTTGACGCTGTTGTCATGTGCAACTTGTCACTCCCCCAACACACACGTACAATGCACACTGAGTTTGGTGGCTGTCTTGAGTGTGTTGAAACTGGGTTCCTGACCTCTGTGTTTAGACATTGCAGTAGAGGTGGTGATGACAGTGTGTTCTCAGAGAGGTCAAAGGTTACGCTGGGGAGTGGTTGCTCAGAGGGAGGGGTGCTGATAAAGAAGCCACAAACTCATCTGTCATACTTCACTGTGACCTGACTCGCTGCCTTTCAGCCATTGTTTATGTTTGTGTGTGTGTGTGTGTGTGTGTGTGTGTCCATTGAGCAAGTCTCATTGATTGTGTCTCTCTTTTCTTACACAACAGTCTGAAGATACAGATGCCTTGTAACCATACTAGCCTGAATACTCCATATCTGATATTTTGCTAATGCTATATTGTTGTTATTTCTACATTTATATTTTAGTTTACATAACAATTAATTCAAAAGCACTAAAGGTCATTCATTTCTCAGAGGTTGCCCTATTATAAATCTGTAATCATTATGAAGTTTTCAGTTATGCTTCATACAGACGTTTCTCCTAAAATACTGTAGGAGTAAAAAAATATAAAAAGGGAGACTTTTGTTGACATTCATTGTAAACTGTAGATCACAGGCATATAGATCTATACACTGCTTTTTTTAAAGACATTTCCATTAAGCCAAAAACAAAAACCAATGAAATGCTAAATTAAAAATACAGGTAAAACACCTGTAAAAAAATAAATGCGTAAATTTCCTTCATCATTACAGTACATTGTGCCCTATTTATTTATTTATGTATTTATTTTTACAGTGTGCTGTTAATTTTTACAGTGTGCTGTTAATATGGATGACACAACTCAGATCATAATGTTAAAATATTTGATTTTTGATATTATTACTAGATATTTGGTCAGTTCATATAAAAACGAATTATAAAACATAATCGAGAATTGATACCAGGCCCAACTCAGGATCAGGCCATATAAACTTTACAAGTCCCAGAAGGAATTATGTCAGCATACAGAAGTTTGGGATCACTGCAATCCACACATGAACAAACAATCATGGATGAGATATGGATGAAGCAACCACTCAACAGCAGATGACAAATGGGCTGAAGAAACATAAACATAATAAAACATAATTTTTTAAAAAAAATAAAATAAAATAATTTAAAATAAACATAATAAAAATAACCCATAATGTATAGTCAATTATATTTGCATATAAATAGGTCCAACAGAAAATGACAAAAGAAATACAGATATACCAAATAAAATACATGTATAACAGAGGTGATTTTGAATAGTAATAAATAAATAAAAAACATTGTTATTGGAACATTGAGTAGGTTAACATGAACAGAAATGTTTCATTTTTCTTTTGCCTATATTGTGTTTTTTGTTTTTTTTTCCTCAGCATGCTGTTTTTCCTCTCATTTGCTGTAACCTGTCTTCCTCACTTGCTGTACAATAATAATTCAGTTGCTTTTGTCATGCATGTTGTTTTCCCTGCAAGGAAGCATCAGACACTGCCAACTACTGTCAATATCCTGCATTACACCATCATACTGCTGGAGTTAAAATTGCACATTAACTAGTATCTATAAATGAACAACAAGTAAAACAAATTAGAAGTCATTTAAACACACAAACTCACACACTTGAACTATGCCTAGCATTAGCATATTAGCATACTTCCAGCACAGAGCAATATAAGAACTTGACAGAGGATAAAGCAGTGCTGTAACCTGCAGAAGCTCTCAGTATCCGTGTGTTTTGGTATGAGGGGGAGGGAGAAACAGACGCTGAGGCAGGACTGAGCAGGATGGTGCTCCAGGGTGTGTGCTAACATGAGTGATAGCTGAGGAGAAGTGTAGATGTGTGATGAAGCATGTGTGATAACAGTTTAAAGTGCCGACTGTGATTCGGACAGCGCCACGTTCAGATAGGGCCTCTCGGTGAACTGTAGGTTCATTTAGATGGGGAAACTGGAGACAGAAACACTGTCACGTTTTGACAGTGAGTGTGAAACATTTGTGAAAGCCACTTTATCTAACTAAGAATAACTTAATATTTTTATTAGTTTACTATTTTTAATTTTTAATTTAATCTTCTACCATAGTCCATACAGTAGTTTTAGAGTTGGGGTCAACTTCCTGTCAAGGTAGATGATTGCTGTTAAAGATGTAGTGATAAAATTACACCCTGAATTGAACTTCAAGGGTTCATAAATTTGCTGATTTAAATGGAGTGACCCCATGAGGATGGGACAGGTGTCGTTTCCTCCCTCAGGCCTGGCTCTGGTGCCATAGGGCTCAGGGTCAGGGGTTAATGGAGCCGAGCGGTGCTAGGCCTCCCATCCTGTGATTCACTGAATGTGGATTTAGTAAACAGTGAAGCTGTCACAGCAGATTAACGCAAGGAGAGAGAGAGAGCAGCATGAGGGGCTAATGGCTTCCTCACCAGCCATGAAACTATCTCCACCTTCTTACAAGACGTCGTTGATTATGAGAGAGAGACTGAGTAAGAAATAGAGAAAATAGAGAAAAAGAAGGTTGAAAAGAGAACTGCTTTTGTTTCTTTCCTTTTTTTACAGTCAGATTTAATAAAACATGGCAAAAAAGCATATATATATATGCGGGTAGGGTGGTGTTCCCCTCGGTAGAAATCACATTTCCCCCTCGGGGGGCCCCCTCCATCATCGGGCCCGTAGAATCGTCCTAACCCCCCACCCCCTGAGTTTGACTTGTGTGATCGCTCCGTGTCGCGCTCGGGTGCGGTTCATTTAGCCGTCCCTGGCTCGGTTGGAAGAGGTGGGCTCGGGCGCGGTATGCATGTAGTGCCGGAGTGCTGAACTTCTGATACATGCAGCATGAACATTTCTGAGCGGCAAAAGTGATAGATCTGTAAAGCAATATATTGTGAGAGGGCTGTGTGTTACCGCATCCCAAACGACTCAAAATAATAAATCACAAAATTAACAAAACGATGCACTCCACTGTGCTGAGCGAGAGCGCTTCTCTCCTGTCTTCACGTGCTAATGGAAAATTACTATTTCCCACTTATGAAGTCATGAGTGCTTCATGTGAGCGCTGCTGCAGTCTAGGCCCACCCCAAATGCTCTCATTGGTTGAGACGCGTGATGACGCCCATCCCAAGCCAGTACTGATCAACATCCCACCCCGCATGTGACCCATGGATTGTCTGTATGTGTATTCAGAGCCAGTGAGCAACAGACTTTCATAATAATAAAAAACTGCGTTAATGCGCGATAAAATAATTGTCGGCGTTAATCAATTAAGGCAGCGGCTGTATAAATTGTGAAAAAAAGTGTAAATAGTGATAGAGGTTATTTACACTTAGTGCAAATAGCGATAGAGGCTATTTACACTTAGAGCAAATAGCAATAGATGCTATTTACACTAAGTGAAAATAGCATATTTACTTAGCGATAGATGCTATTTACACTAATGGCGCTTTTCCACTGCATGGTATGGCACGGTACGGTTTGGTACGGTTCACTTTTGGGGGGTTTTCCACCGGGTACAGTATCTGGTACCTGGTACTTTTTTTAGTACCACCTCAGTTGAGGTTCCAAGTGAACCGTACCATTACCAAAACGTGACGTAAACTCTGCTGATCACTGATTGGCCTGAGAGAATCAACACTACCTGCGTCACTGAACTTACGATAGAGACACATCAAAACCGCTAGATTTAAATCAGTACAGCTAGCGAAGGATCGAACGCAACTGTTTTGAACGAGCGCACCTTTTTTTAACAACCCAAAAATGTTGTTTCATTGTCTGTTGAGGAAGTACAGACGTTCCTCCGTTGATAGCAGAGGAGCGGATCCAGCGAGAGCTTGATAGGGCCACACGGAATGAAAAACTTTTTCAGGAGTCACGGCAGTAGTGGCGGCACAACTATAACGACATGTGAATAATCCCGCCCACTCTAAGGCGGTACTAAACTGCAGTGGAAACGCAAATTGAGCTGAGCCGAGCCGTGCCGTACTGAGCCGTGCTGAGCCGAGTCGTACCACGCAGTGGAAAAGCGCCATAAGTGAAAATAGCAGTATTTTTTGCGATATACTGTTTGAACTAAGTGCAAATAGTGATAGAGGTTATTTACACTAAGTGCAAATAGCTATAGATTCTATTTACACTATGTTAAAATAGCAGGATTTACTGCTATTTATACTACTTATTGCAAATATTGGCAATTATCTGCACCTCAGTATTGTAGTAAAATAGTATGCAATAATAACGTATTGAGTCTAAATGATCATTTTAATTCAAATTATTAAATGGATGCACCTTATTTGGACAATAAAGCCTTCCCTACACCTACCCTAACCCAATAATTTATTGTCAACTTTTTGATTATTTCCTTCATTTTTTTTTTAAATAAATGCCTTTCCGATGTGAAATGAGATTTGAAAAGGGAGAAAAAAAGTTTGGCAAAAGGCAGGTTCAAACTCGGGTCGATCGCATTAGATAGACTACGGTTCGCACTTAACCATTTACGCCACTAGAACTGCCGATTAACAGCCATCTTTTATAGTGTTGACTAGCCAAATCACACATTTGTGGGTGGAGTTAGTGTAAATAGCCTCTGCCAACAAGGCAGTCTATTTGCACTTAGTGTAAATAGACACTCCGATCAATTAATGCGTTAACGCGATAATAATGAGTTAACTTGCCCAGCCCTAATATATATATATATATGTATATGTATACAGTATATTTTTCAAAATTTGAGGTCAGCAAGATTTTCTTTTTTGTTGAAAGAATTGATTTGAATTAATTTTTATTCAGTAAGGACACAATGAAGACGTTTACACTGTTACATAAGGTTAAGGTCTTTTGAAATGTATAGTCATCAATGTTCATAATTTTACATAGTAGGCTAATTAAAAGGTCACTCACTTTGTAACCTAGAAATAATGTATTACACAAAAACATTACAGAGCCGAACTGTTTTCAACATTGATAATAATATGAAATGTTTCTTGACCAGCAAATCAGCATATTATAATAATTTCTGAAGGATCGTGTGACACTGAAGACTGGAGTAATGTCCACTGAAAACTCAGCTTTAACATCACAGGAATAAATTACATTTTAAAATGTAGTAAAATAGAAAACAGTTATTCTAAATTATAATATTCTTTCACTATATTACTATTTATATTGTATTTTATATAAAATATATTGTATAACTTATGAATGCAGTATATATATATATACATATATATATATATATATATAAAGCCTTTGTAAAAAAGCCTTTGTTTATGTGCAGTGTCTGTGAAATCTAAAACATCAGGATGTTGAATCCTGAGTATGAACAACTTTAATAATGAGTAACTGTAGCAAACATGGCTAATAACCAGAAACCACTAACTGATTATTCCTGTTTTTTTCCCTTTCACACAGTGCACACACATGTACAGCTCATTCTTTAGACGCAAGAATCATAAATGTCATAGCACACCAGCACACCCACTTCCCGTGGAACTTAGGCCCTGTTTACACTTGGTATTAAAGGGTTAGTTCACCCAAAAATCGTGTCTCACCCTCATGTCGTTTCAAACCCGTAAGACCTTTGTTCATCTTCGGAACACAAATTAAGATATCTTTGATGGAATCTGAGAGCTGTCTGACCCTCCCATAGACAGCAATGCAACTGAAATGTTCAGCATCACCCTGGTGCCATTTTGGAGAATATCAGCTGGACGTAAACAACGTATTCTGTTCTGTGTCAGCTGCGTCACGCCGGATCTGTTTCCTACGTTGTTTGCGCTTTGATTTGAATGAAAACAACATATCCGTGTGACGCAGCTGACACAGAATAGCATACCGTCCAGCGGATATTCTCCAAAATGGCACCAGGGTGATGCGGAGGAGACTAATTGTTTTATAAAGGTTTTTGTTTTTTGTTTTTTTTTCGCACAAAAAGGATTCTCGTAGCTTCGTATAATTGTGGATGAACCACAATTTTTTTTACAGATCTCCTTGCTACATTCTGGACTTGGAAACATTTCAGTTGCGGTGCTGTCTATGCAGGGTCAGACAGCTCTCAGATTCCATCAAAAATATCTTAATTTGTGTTCCGAAGGTCTTACGGGTTGGAAACGACATGAGGGTGAGTAATTAATGACAGAATTTTCATTTTTGGGTGAACTAACCCTTTAAGATGCGTTTTGGTCGATCGGATCACAAGTGGACAACTCTAAATACAGGTGTAAAAAAGGTGTGAAACGTTTTGAGCTCATCCACTTTCGACCACTTCCAGAGGTAGTCGAAAACGCATTCGACCGGATTGCTTTCGTAGTGTTGACACTGATGTGGTCGAATGCGTTCGAGCAGCCACAAAAGACCTGACCCTACTGAGCTAATACACGTGTAATCATTGCGAGACGTACAAGGACGTAGTATCTCTTCCGAGTAAACACTGAGCAGCTGTCTGTCAGTGCAGCTTAGGTGAGAGTGTGTGTACGGCCGCGGGCCTGCGTATGAAGGAAGCTGTTAAATGTCATTCTCAGAAATCATATGTGATGTTTTCAACACACCTGAGGAAAGAGGGGGTGCGAGAGGAAGACAGAGGAGATATGAGAATAGCGATCTTAAAACAACCGAACCTTTCATGTGACACCTCAATACCAGCACTCTGAAGCATATAAGTTACCTTGAAAAGATACAAATATGTAGTGTAATGTAATTTAATGTAGGTCTGCACAGTTCCCTTATGCATGTGAACACATACACACACACACACACACACACACACACAGACGGAGCTGTCAGTTAGCCAGCAGGGGTCAAGCCCATTTCTTTTCACTGCTCTGTCCAATAGCCCCTATTGGATTTGATGTACAATGGGAGCATAGCTTTGATCCTAAGGGGGCCAAGCGCACATTCAACCCTTCCTCCCCCCAAAAGCTTGACCTTCACCCTTCACAATGAGCACCATAAATGAGAAGGATGACAGAATAGCACAGTTAAGGAATGAAAAAGAAACAGAAAAGTGGGAAAGAGAGCCACTTTGGTTAATAGTGATGTCATTAAAAGCAAGAATGTACCTGTGAAAGTTCCTGTTGCCACATTTCTGTAGGAATATAAAAATCACAAAATGATATATTTTTATCTCAGATGCTTGTCCCAGGAATATCAGTAAAATCAAATGGAGGTTTCCTGCTGTTTTCTCCAGAGAAAGTTTCAGAATAAATTTCAACAACTTTTTAAACTGTCCACAGATTTGCCAAAATATAAATGTGTGATCACAGATTTTAATATGAATATTTCTCATGAAATTCTTCCAACTAAGACCAAATTACCAGGTTGATGCTTTTCATATTAATTTATAGCTCCATTCTCTTACTGTATGTCTACAATAATCACAAATTTTTGTATACAGTAAAAAAAAAAAAAGTTTTACATTGTATTTTATTTCACTGTAAACAACTGTAAATATATTATAAAATATATATATATAGGTTTTGGAAGTAAAAAATAAATATGAATTACCATGTAAAGTTTAAACCTACTGCACTAGTCAAAAGTTTTCGGTAGATTTGAAATCTCTTATTGCTATGAGCAAGGCTGAAGTTACAGAAGTACAGTTAAAAAAGTGATATTGTGAAATATTATTTCAATTTTAAATAACTGTTTTCTATTTTAATATATTTTTAAATGTATTCCTGTAATGGCAAAGCTGAATTTTCATTCGTCAGTGTCACATGATCCTTGAGAAATCATTTTAATATGCCGATTTGCAGTTCAAGAAATAATTCCTGTTGTTGTCAAAGTTATGCAGCTTAATATTTCGGTGGAATCTTTGATAAATTTTATTCCAGAAGTTACTCCATTATTTTATTTTATTTTTTATTTTTTTATTTACATTAGGGTGTTTTGTGGTACATTTTATGCAATTTAGTTAATCTATATTGCTTTATTTTAGTGTCATATGTTTTATTAGTTATGGAAGACCGTTTCCGCCACTGAATAAAAAAAAATAAAAAAGGTAATTGCAACTTTTTATCTCACAATTCTGAGTTTTTTTCTCAGAATTGCCTTATACAAACTCGTAATTCTGACTTTTTTTTTCTCAGAATTGTGAGATTTCTCGCAATTGCAAGATTATATCCCGCAATTCTGACTTTATAAAACTTGCAATTGTGAGTTTATATCTCACAATTCTGAGAAAAAAGTCAGAATTGCGAATTAGTATCAGGCAATTCTGAGAAAAAAAGTCAGAATTGCGAGATGTTCCTTTTTTAATTTTTTGTTCAGTTGCGGAAATGGGCTTCCATAATTAGTTCTACAATATACAAGCAAAATCCCATATTATTATTATTTTTTTTTTTACATATAACTGTTTTCTATGGAAGCCCATTTCCGCCATTAATAATGAGAAACCTTCTCGAAATAATGACTTAGTTTCTCATAATAATGACTTAGTTTCTCGAAATAATGAGAAACTTTCTCGTAATAATGAGAAACTTTCTCGAAATAATGACTTAGTTTCTCGTAATAATGAGAAACTTTCTCGAAATAATGACTTATTTTCTCATAATAATGACTTAGTTTCTCATAATAATGACTTAGTTTCTCATAATAATGACTTAGTTTCTCGAAATAATGAGAAACTTTCTCATAATAATGACTTAGTTTCTTGTTATAATGAGAAACTTTCTCGAAATAATGACTTATTTTCTCATAATAATGACTTAGTTTATCGTTATAATGAGAAACTTTCTCGTAATAATGACTTAGTTTCTTGTTATAATGAGAAACTTTCTCGAAATAATGACTTAGTTTCTCGTTATAATGAGAAACTTTCTCGAAATAATGACTTAGATTAGTATCAGGCAATTCTGAGAAAAAAAGTCAGAATTGCGAGATGTTCCTTTTTTAATTTTTTGTTCAGTTGCGGAAATGGGCTTCCATAATTAGTTCTACAATATACAAGCAAAATCCCATATTATTATTATTTTTTTTTTTTTACATATAACTGTTTTCTATGGAAGCCCGTTTCCGCCATTAATAATGAGAAACCGTCTCGAAATAATGACTTAGTTTCTCATAATAATGACTTAGTTTCT
>NW_015505368.1:1312261-1312873 GCF_001515645.1 Sinocyclocheilus grahami
AAACTAAGTCATTATTATGAGAAAATAAGTCATTATTTTGAGAAAATAAGTTATTATTATGAGAAAATAAGTCATTATTTTTAGAAACTAAGTAATTATTACGAGAAACTAAGTCATTATTATGAGAAACTAAGTAATTATTATGAGAAACTAAGTCATTATTTTGAGAATGTTTCTCATTATGAGAAACTAAGTCATTATTATGAGAAAATAAGTAATTATTATGAGAAAATAAGTCATTATTTCGAGAAAGTTTCTCTTTATTATGAGAAAATAAGTCATTATTATGAGAAACTAAGTCATTATTATGAGAAAATAAGTAATTATGAGAAACTAATGTCATTATTATGAGAAAATAAGTCATTATTATGAGAAAATAAGTCATTATTTCGAGAAAGTTTCTCATTATTACGAGAAAATAAGTCATTATTATGACTTATTTTCTCACAATAATGACTTATTTTCTCAAAATAATGACTTAGTTTCTCAAAATAATGACTTATTTTCTCGTAATAATGACTTCCGCAAAAAAAAAAAAAGACTTACTCGACACCTGCGCAAACGCAAGAGTGACAGCACGCTAGCGCCATCTGTTGGTCAAAGCCATGCAGG
>NW_015505368.1:1313074-1319218 GCF_001515645.1 Sinocyclocheilus grahami
AACCTTGGTTCTTGGCTCAGGGCCCGGTGCTGGGAGCTCCTTGTCGCCGCGTAACGCTAGCGACGGACGCGTCCCTCACCGGTTGGGGAGCGGTCATGAGTGGCCACCCTGCCCACGGTCTGTGGAGTGGTCGCCAACCCTAGTTCCTCAAGGGAACGAGATGCTGCGTCGCGGTGCCATACTTCCGGCGTCCCTGCCAGCGCTTGCTTCATTCCTAGAAGCTGACGCTGGTCTCACCGCACGTGCTTTTATAGCTTCCTGGTCATTACGTCACCCGCCGTGACATCTCGCCCATCTATTGGTCTGATTACACACGAGGTTCAGAGCCCGTCACGCTGAAGGGCGTTCCCCTAGCATTTCCGACGCAGCTTCTCGTTCCCTCGAGGAACTAGGGTTACATAAGGAACCTGAGACGTTTCTCATTATTATGAGAAACTAAGTCATTATTATGAGAAACTAAGTCATTATTATGAGAAAATAAGTCATTATTTCGAGAAACTAAGTCATTATTACGAGAAAGTTTCTCATTATAACGAGATACTAAGTCATAATTTTGAGAAAGTTTCTCATTATTATGACTTACAGAATTATATTTTTTTTATTCAGTGGCGGAAACGGGCTTCCATAGTTTTCTGTGTATTTCTGGCAACCACAACTGCAAGTTTTTAACAGTAAATTTAACAAGATACATTTTACAGAACAGGCAATATTGACTTACGTCAGAAGGGGCCAGCTAACATGGAACGAACTGGAACGAAGATCTGTGCTCAAGGAGCTTTAGAAGAGCAAACTCTGAGCAACGTAATGTATAGAGAAAGCCCTTTGTGTCAATCTCCTCTATTTAATCTGATTAGCATTAGAATAAATTGATGTAATGACATGAAATCTACATGAAATCCCTCTCTTTCCTTGTCTCGGACAGGGAAATTCCCATAAATCTGACATTAGCAATGGACGGGAAGTTCATTAATCTCTGAGGGACCATAAGAAGTGATGCTGAACACAAGATGCTTTGGTACTGAGTGCCAGCGCTGAGTCTTCAGCCAAAGTGTACCTTCTTTCACTGGTGTTTCTTTTTCTCCCTCCCTTCCTTTGGCGGGATTTCGCAGCTGCAGCTGTCGCTCTCTCTTCCAGTATTCCAATGCTTCAGTGAGTCTCTATAGAGCACACACTGAGCCAGCAGAGCGGGGCATTGTTTCGCCCGCCTGGCTCTTTGCCAACACCTTGCCCAGCTTTTGGTAAGCTTGTCTAGTTCCAACTCCCAGACTTTTCTTCTCTTTCTTCTTCTCCCATTTTTGGCCTAGCTCCTCTCTTTTTTCTTCCTTATTTTGTCCTTTCTTTTCAGCTAAGCTCCTTTCTCCTTTCTTCCCTGCAGTGTGGAGCTGGTGAATATTTATTGATGCTGCAGGTATTGTGAATGGATGAATGGATCGAGTACAGGAGAGGAGGGATGTGGGAGACTGTGGGAGAATTCTGAACGAACAATACGCTTCCCTTTAAGAATGGAGAAAACACAGTGAGCTACAGATTCGGCCTGCTAGTCTATGCTTGTCTCATTCAAGTCGACTCTCTATTTGATGAAATATGTTCACCCGGGCCATGTCTCCTCGGGGCAGCTCTACTGAATGAACTGCGAACAAGTGGATTTTTCTCCCCCCTTCACATCCTTGTTCGTCACTCAGGGATACAATAGCTCAGCCCGCCACCCCAGGCCTTCTTAAGGCAAAATCCGTCTAACCGCCGTCTTCCAAAGGGGTGGAAATGGCTAGCCATTCCATCCTCAACCCCCACGGCTCCGCTTCACACCTGAGGTAAACACGGGCGACTAATGGACCCGCATTATCAGGTGTGACAGACAAGAGCAATATATTAGGTAACAAAGACAAAAAGAAGCAGATACAAAAAGCCCTTACACAACATTATAGATTAAAACAAAGTTAGTCAATAAAACTCCAACCCAATGACAGCATTCTGGGACATCTGAGAATTTTGTTGAAGGATTGCTTTCATAGAACGTGAGATTTAATGGAGTTTTCTTTCCTGTTATACTGTAAGTATAGACTTTGTGTTAAAATGTTTTTCCTTAAACGTTATATAAGTGATAAAAGGACATTCAAAGTGATACATTTAGTTAGAAACGCCAGTAAAACAAGTGTTGGATATTATTGGCAGGGTTTCTGAGAACTCTTGAGTCATGCAATTGATGCAAATTATTTTTCACCCAAATGTAATGTTTCTGAACCTAAAAAACATGAAACCAATAACTGAGTAATATATGCATTGTATCACAGCACTCAAACTAACATCAGACTGAATATTACTTAATAAATAACTGATCTGTATATATTATCAGACAATGAATGGTACATAACCTGCTCAAGTAACTAGCAAATATCAATATTATTTGATATTTATGTTATTACACATAACATCCAAAGCGTTGAAATGTTGTATCTGTTCTTAAGGATTTTAGAACAATTTTCAGGTTGTTCTAAGGGGAATTAATAATAATAATAATAATAATAATACAAATACTACTACTACTTATTATTATTATTATTATTATTATTATAAATAATCAATATAAATGATAATTACTAATGCTCTTTTTATTTGTTTGTTTCAATGTATTGTTGTTAGTACTAATATTTAGTTTATAAATAAATACATTTGATATTTATGATTTTTCACACAATATTAAAACAAATCATTACAATTTTGTTTCTGTTTTTTTTTTTTTATTAGTTCTTAATCTTTTCTTATTTCTAAGAGGAATTATCATTCATAATAATAATATTCAATCAATCAATCAATAAAAAGTATCATATTTAAAGCTATAGTTCTATGTTTGTCTTCGGGTTTATACATCTAACAGTAGTTTAATGGTGGGTAGCAAAGAAAACACTGGCACCTTAACAGAAACAAAATAAATATTATTATTAAAACAATTCATATTTAAAAATCTATATTTTTTCTTCTTTTTTTTTTACATGAACATATATATTTATATTTTAGAAAGGCGGTCCATCAAGTGGATCACCATATTTAAGGCTCTTGTAGACTCCATTTATCCCATTTCTGCCTCTGAGAAACATTTCAGTTCTCATTTCTGATTTTTCTTTCCTGTGTGATATACTTTGTCAGAGTATAGTGTGCATGGTTCAACATTACACTGCTCCAATTTGACACAGACGACAGAGAGCAGCACAACGGCCCCTCTCACAGAGTCTGTCTCTTTCCTCGTCTCTCATGAAGTCTGGCTGAAGACCATCCTTGAGCAGGAAGTTGTGGGTCAGCCGCACAGCTGGACTGAGACAGGCACTCTATTGTCACTCATCATTTCCATGCCGGTGGTCAAAGCGCTGTTGGAGCATTACAGTTGGATACATGAGCATATGACAGATGAGTTGTGGAATAAACTTCCTAAATTGTTTTTAAAAGGTGTGAGTCACTGTCTTGATTAATGAAAGTAGTGTTCAATAATGTGTATATGATCTAATTTAGTTTATTCTACAAGACCTCCGCAGGCCAAGGGGTCAAAGGTGACGACCGTCTCACTGGCCTCTTGGTGTATGTTCTCCATTAGCTGTGCTCGACGGGCCTGGTGTGTGTTTCCTGTCAGCTGATTGCCAACAATCAGTCAACATCAGGCCACATGGTCGAGAGGAATTCACTTAACCAGAGCCCAGAGCAGAAATGTGTGATCAGCAGTCCTCAGAGTGATTGAGGGAATACTAACCTTTCTATTTAATGACCTAATGGTTGCTTGACTTTTCTTTCTGATTACTGCTAGTTCAAATTTCACTGTCTGCCATCTCTTTCATTCCATCACATATATGTGCATACACAGACTTTATTGTGTCGCACAGGAGGATGGTCTTGTATGCTTTCTCATGAATTTTCTCAACATGTTCCTCTGAGCTGGAATGAGACTCTACAACATATTGTATTCGGTGTTTTGTCATGCAACTTTATGCAATTTTGTGTGAACGGATACAGGTAGTAAAATTTGTTGCATTAAACTACATAAAAAGTTATTGTGGATTTATAAAACATTTAGCCACATGAAAAAGCTATGGCACGAAGTGTAGAATGTGAGGTTGTCGCATGTAAAAAAAAAAAACTTTCTGACATGTTTAATACTTTATAAATGTATAAATATAAATATCAGTTAATATGTTCACAAATATACATTGCCATTCCAAAGCAAGATTTCCATTAAGAAATTGCTTTGAGCAAGCATGTATCAAATTGTGCAAAAGTAAAAGGAAAGACGCTTATAATATTACAAAAGATTTCTATTTTATAATAAATGCCATTCTGTTGAACTTTCTATTCATCAAAGAATTTTAAAAAAGTATAAAGATTTCCAAAAAAAAAAAAAAAAAAAAAAAACTATTAAGCAGCTCAACTGTTTTCAACAATGAAAATGATTGATTTCTTGAGCACAAAATTAGCATAATGGTTTCTGGAATATAAAAAAAAAAAAAAATTTCAAAAAAAAAAAAAAAAAAATTTTAAAAAAAAAAAAAAATTTCAAAAAAAAAAAAAAAAAAAAAAAACTATTAAGCAGCTCAACTGTTTTCAACAATGAAAATGATTGATTTCTTGAGCACAAAATTAGCATAATGGTTTCTGGAATATAAAAAAAAAAAAAAAATTTAAATAGAAAACACTTGTTTAGTAAATGTACTAATATTTCACAGTATTATTGCTTTGCTGTATATTTGATCAAATAAATGTAGCCTTGGTAAACATAAGACATTTAATTGTTAAGTTTGGGTATTGGGTAGGAATTAGGAATGTAGAATATGGTCATGCAGAATATGTGCTTTATAAGTACTAATGAACAGCCAATATATTAATACCATTTAACCATATATTTATCAAAACTTGAATTTTAAAAGTGCTCTCTGAATTTGTTGACTCAATAAGTCAGTTTATCTTCACGTTGGTATATTGAGAGTGCTGTTGAATGATTGGCCAGTCTTTGACATATGTGACATATCGTCTAAGATGATCATGCAAGGTCCGTTAGGCACAGTCAGAGGTGGAGCGGGTCACATGGGATGCAGTCAAAGTTAATAACTGTCTCTGCGATGCAGATTGCATGCAAAAAACAGCTCTTTAATGTGTGCTACTCATTACTGGATCACAAGCCCCCCGCCAGCCTCTCCAACAGATCTCCTGTGCATGCATTAGTTCTGTATGTTTATGTGCTGTCTTGTGAGTTTTACCAATCCTCCATCAAATGGAGACAATAGGCGGTTATTTTATTGAAGAAATTGTTGAGTTTGCGTTAAACTAGGGCACATCTCTCCTACTGTTTCCTAACTGTCAAATTTACATTCATGTACAGTATGTTGTGGTTCAAATATATTTACAGCCAATAAGCAGAAAACATTCTTTTCATAAACTGTGAATATTATAAACACTACTTTTTTTTTTACATTATTTAAAACATTTTTACATAGCAATGCAAAGATCATGAGTTTAAATCACATGCAGCAAAATTAACATGTATAAACTTATTAAAAAAAAAATAAAACTTACAATGTAAGTTGAAAAAAAAAAAATCTGCCAAGTGCATAAATCTAAAGACTCTCCGATGGTAGTTGAGAAACGGACAAAACACTTAAAAATGTTGTTATTTTTTGTCTGTACAGCTATAGTCTCTGACAATGAAATTTGCAGGTCAAAACATCACGTATCTATGATATTCGTGCCCCAATATATGGCCCAATATAATATCCTTATGTCAGTCTTCAGTGTAAGTAAAAAATTATATGATTTTTCCCATTTTATTGTCACCCAGGCAAAAATCACAAGAAAAGTTGCTACATTTGCTAAATGCTAGCCTATGGTAACATCCATGGCCACTTTTTTAATCATAACAAACAATAAACATATTTTTCTTCCACTTTTACGTCCAGAGAACATATTGGTTTCAGTAAGGGAACAAGATAGGAGTGTGTGAGTGCTCTCCCCTGACCTAAGACCTTGAGGCCATATGTATCCATGTGAGAGAAGAAAGCTCTCTACGATCCCTCACCGAGATCTGGATCTTAACTCCTGCCTTGTTTTAGCGAGCTGGCCTGTCATCTATTATTACAGCTGGTTCAGCCATGAGCACTGCAAAGACTC
>NW_015505368.1:1319674-1324038 GCF_001515645.1 Sinocyclocheilus grahami
GCCCCCCCAAAACCCCCCCCCCCCCCCCCCCCCCAGATCCTCTCCATTAGGGTCATTGCCTCCAACCCCTCACCCCGGGGTTATTTACTGGGACATTGTGATTAAAGAAAGCTGTTTTATTCCTGGGTCCTCTTTAAATAAGTCTTTAGGTTTAGTCTTCTGTCATCAGGGCCATTGATGTGCTCTAAGTGAGCTGATTAACAGATATACCTTGTCAGATGATCAATCCATATACTGGATTACGCCGCTTTCGTGAACTTTTCCATGAATTCACTCAACTACAAGACATTATAGCCAAAGTGAAAATATATTTGATCCACATACCTACTATACATGATCAGTGTGTGCATGTGTGTTTGAAAGAGTCGTGTGTGTGTGTGTGTGTGTTTGTAATTACAGACCTCAGGTAATTTAACACCATAGCCATTCCCTTAGGTGCTTGGCTCATGTTTTAATAGGAAGAAGGATTAGGGGAGGGAGGGTCATTACAACAATAGGCCATAGATCTGCACTGATCTCCATCTAAACCAGTGATATACATCTTAAATAGAGAGTAAAGTCATTGATGTAAAAAACAGAATACTGGGATTACTGTACTAGTTCATGTTGTTGAATGAGAACCCCTTACAGTGTATGAACATCTATACACATGGTAAGAACGTAACAGATATTACACTTATCCAAACAGTTCAATGCGAATGAAACCAGCAAGGACACAACAATGTGTAAAAAGCTTCTCAAATTCAAACTGTTGATGTTTAGCGTTTTTCAGGCTGTTGTTTTTGTCTTTCTTTCTCTCTCCATCAAAGGTTAGAGGTCAGAGTTGGAAATCTCTATGCTCCAGCAACCCATGTCTTCACATCCGTCTTCATTAACCGTCTGGAACTCCTCAATCTGCAAAACGTTCCCGTCTCTCGCTCCCAACAAACAACATACACTCTCCGGCTTGCTACTGTGAGCTGCCAGCCGACATATCTGCACTGTTTTGTTTTTATGAGTCTACATAGATAGCCAGTAGCTTGTTATGAAAAGTTCAGATTGTCTACATACCTTTGCATCCACTTCTGTATTCAGAATAACTCACAAAGATCATCTTTGGTTGCTAAGGCTTATACTTACATAACATACAATCTTTGGTGTGTAACTTGTCCAGCACTGTTTGTGCTACAAACATGAACTATATCGCAAATTGTGTGCATGTTTTATCGAGAAGTATTCTATTACATTTCAAAGTGAGTATGTTTACCATTTTTGCTGTTGGACAAGGATAAGGACTAAGGACTATAATATCATGGACACTTGGGTCAGTAAGGGGTTAAAACAATGCCCTGGCAACCACCCACATTACACCCTTGCAAAAAAGTTCCAGTATATTTTCAAGTATAGACCAATTCTCACTATTAACTAGTTGCTTATTAGCATGCCTATTATTAAAAAAAGTTGTAGTTAATGGTTTGTTAATAACAAGAATTGGACCTTAAAATAAAGTGTGACCTAATTTTGTTATATATAAATATACATAATGTAAGTACATAAAAAGTAGACTAAAATATACACTCTTGTTATTAGTTTGAAGGAAGTCATTGCACAGTTGAATAAATGTATTTTTTGTAAGAGCTAGAATCATGGCAGGGTGTTTAGCATGCGGAAGCACTCACATTTTCTTCAGAAAACGTTAAATCTAACTGCCTTAACTGCGTTGTGAAGCTGCAGGTAAGTTGAATATGACAGACAGGGAAGGCCGTTGTGAAAGGCTGTTCGTCGAGCTAAGATAAACACTTAATGAAAGGAGATTCACCAGTATGGGGGTAAACTGATGACAGAAAGATAACAAAGATTGGAGAGAGAGAATGAATGAGAGAACTCGGAGCCGTGACTTGGCTGAACTTACTGTGAACTGTGCCAGATTTATTTTCCCCAGCCTTTCTCTCTCCCACTGGGAGCCAGATTTACACGGCTCCTTCTCTGTATGTGTGATTTGGGGGATGAAGCCGCAAAGGCTCGTGGGAGGCAGGCAGGAGGAAAAAGGGATGATGGGGATTTGGGGGGTCTTTTGTGTATGGCTTCACCACAAAGACACGTCTCTCTACCTGTGGCCCTAATTCATCCTCTCAAACTCTCTCTGCTGAGCAATCAGGACTAAACACCTCTGCTTATAGACCTGGGGGTTCCCCAGAGTAGTAAATGTGTATCTTCTGTCATCATTCATCATTGTATTGTATTCATAAGGAAAGAGGTCACTGGCCTAGGCTGGGGGTAATGAGTGAACGAGTTTCAGCGGGGTGAGCATGTCTTGTGTTTGTCTCTGGGTAATAGGTGTCGAATGATATTGAAAGACCCTCCATCCCCCTTTCACCATGTAGGTCTGTGGTGTGATTGGACAGAATTGGACATGTGCAAGTGTGTTTATGTGTATCTGAGAGAGGAAAACTTCTTACGTGCAAGCGAATAGTGTATAAAGAAACGAAAGAAAACTAGATTACTTGCATCGTCAATGAAGATTTGTATATTTTGCGCAGTTGCAATGTAGAAACCTTCACTGATTATACAATAAACAACAATCATTTTTCAATTAGCATATTGTTCATCCTAAATAGTATGCAAGATTAGAACTAACTTATCTCAAATGCCAACATACTATTTCAATGGATTTTTTTGAAAGTCGTCTTTGCTAATGTTGCATATAATCAAATTTATTAATGTACAAGATTGGAATTAATACATCTTAAACTATATTATGTTGAAACATTTTGCAAAGTTTCCCAGATATTCACTATATCCAGTGAATTTTCTAAGTGTGAATCCAAGTATGCGAGTTTGTGAGGATTATCCTTTCAACTTCTTCAAGTGAGAGGCTGAAGTTAATACAGCAGTTTTTATTTTATTTATAACTCTAAATGGGTAAAATGAAATAATAATGCATTTTAACCCTACTGAAAATAACAATAGAAACCATCACAGAAGTCAACTATTAACAATTAAAACCATTAAAAAAAGGTTTCCTGTAGAGTTTTTTGGGACATTTACGATTTAGTGGTTTTAACATGCCACCAATAGAAGGTGACAAACTACCAGTAGAAACCCACAAGGACCCGTTTCCATTAAAACTATTACAATTCCCATTATAATCAGTAAAATCATTACAAATTCTGTGATGGTTCCTATTTTATTTTTATTTTTTTCAGCAGGGAAGAAATGGCTTTAGCTAAAAGCTAATGATAATGATAACATAAACAATACCTGAGGTGTTTGATGTGTCAAGACACTTACTGTATCTTAATGTATGTCAAAAGTGTGTACATTCATCTGTGAAGTATTTTATATCAACTATGTCAATCGTCAGTCTTGAGGCTGGCTGTGAATGAAAATGAATATATGGCCATGTTCACTGCACAAAAAGTCAAACACACTCAAGCACACCTATACACCCAGGGGAAGTGAAGCACATAAAATGGCCAATGGTTGAATAGAAGAGCGTAGTGCAACACCCATTTGAACATAAACAGGGGGATCTCCTTACAGAACAGACCACATGCAGCAGCGCTGGGAAAGGTGGATAAGGTCAGGGCAATTTTCATTGGTGGAAAGGAAGAAAAAAAAATCATTAATTACTGTAATTACAACCAAAAGCCTTTTCACTCTCTCATTCAAATAGTGAAAGAGAAAGGTGGGGTTGCATGTCTCTAGCTGAATGGAGCACACACATACTCATGGCACACTTACACATATGCCAATACACACATGCACAGGCATGCAGATTTATGGACAGGCATTGGCTTGTTGACACACATGACGGCAGTCTCAGATATACACATGTATACCCAGCAGAATCTCATTTTTCATCTTTCTCTTTCTTGAAGCCTCATTTCCTTCATCATTATGAGCGATGTGGTTAGTGTCAGGGAGCGAGTCTTATGTATGAAGTCTGTGTCTCCATGTCCTCTACCTGTTGTTTGTTTGTCTGTCCTGCTGTGTCCCCTCATGGGCTTCAACACAGCCCAGTACACATATTTTTTATCAAGCCCTGATAAAGTGTCTTGTTGAGTGAATACCGAGTTCCCAAATATAAGTCATTTTAAGAGAAAGTCTCCCAATGTCAGTAATATTATCACTTCAGGCTGTACACATCAATCACATTTATTATCGAACCTAATTGTGTTCTTTAGCTTTGTTGTTGTTAATATTGCTATTTTAGCCCATTGTTTGTTCAGATACTTCCTTGTCCCTCACACAGAGAAAACTCAAATTGCTGGCCTATCAAGAGCAGCCTGCTTATCAAATTTAAAAAAAACTTTTTTTATATAATTTTTTTTTATATTGCAATTTATATGATTGAAATCATATATTTAGAATTTCTATAACTG
>NW_015505368.1:1324165-1333135 GCF_001515645.1 Sinocyclocheilus grahami
TATATCTATATATATATATAGTTAATAATTATCTCCAATTGATTGATTTATGTTTTACTATACTTATTTTACCTTTAAATTTATACTATAGATCTTAAAATACTTTGGTCTGAGAACCTTGTTGGCATTTGTGTGCTGGGGTTTGCCTGGTTTACATTTTGTAAATCTAAATGTTAAACTGTATGATCTGATGCAGGTAAAATTATGGAGAGCCACATGGCTCTGTCTTAGGACCTTTGATGTTCTCCTTCAGCATGCTCCCAGTAGCTGATATCATTAGGAAATCTGGCATACATACTAAGACAAGAACAAGCTTGGCATACATGATGCGGATAACTTAATCATGTGTTTATAGCTTTAAGATTATAATTGATTGTTTGCTGGGTTCCACAAAGTAATCTTAAACAAAGCGGTTGAAAATGCAGCAGCGTTCTTACCAGATCTAGAGAGTTTGAGCACATTAGCCCAATCTTACACATACTTGCACTGTCTCAACTTATTTTTTTTTAAATGATCACATTGCTAACATGACAAAATAGATATTTCTAATAAGTGCTGACCAACAGAAGAAGGGTTACCATGCTAAATCTGGGTTCCTCCAAAGTTTTCTTCCTCATTCTACACTGTAAAAAATAAAAAGTTGAGAAAACTTTAAAGTTTAAGGCAACCAGCTTCAGCAGATTTTTGAGTTCTCAACTTTTTGTTGTATAAACTGAAAACAACAAGTTGAGAAAACTCAAAAATCTGCTGAAACTGGTTGCCCTACACTTTTAAGTTTTCTCAACTTTTTTTTATTTTTTATAGTGTATCCTTATCATCTGAGGGGATTTATTCACCATTGTCGTCCTTTCCTGGCTTGCTTGCTTGGAGCACTGATCCTTGTAAAGCTCCTTTGTGACAATTATTGTGAAAAGCGCTATAGAAAAAAACTGAATTGGAAATCAACAAACAGAAATGCTGTCTCTACTTTTTAAACCTCACCAGCTTATTTAACTGTTCAATCACTTTGACAAGCCTTTATCTAAATCTTTTTATACAAAATCACTGACATTTTATATGTATGTTTATTTTTTTCATACACCCTCATTCCAAAAAAGATGAGGAAAAACTTCACAGTGAAGTTCACACAGTGTTCTAGTTAACCTACTGAGCAGCATTCCAGTTTTTCTCTACCTGTCAGTTACAACCAGTAAGAACCACACAAGTTCAGAGTGATCCACAATTATTGAAAATCCCTGTAGGCAAACATTTCATATTCTCAGCACAATGCTGCTTGTGCATGAATACATAGCCTGCATGTGAGATATGTGGCCTAACATAGATCACAAAGACTAAAGCACACCACCCTGCCACATTATTTGTATGGAGTGGCATACACTTGAGCCTATATTTCACTCTAAGCCGACCATGAAACTCTACAGATGCTAATTTTGCCCATTGCTAATGGAAGAGCTAATCCTGAGTGCACATGATTATGTGCTTTCTAAACTGATTCCCCTGGGCCTGGGTTTGTTTCACAAGATACCAGGTTAGATAGGAAGACTGTGTATCTGTCAAATCATTGAGTCTGTTGTTGAGTTGTGGTTAGACTTACAAGAGTGTTGAAAGTTAACTCATTACAAGCTGATTGTTGGTTGGCTAATCAACTATCATGGAGCTCAGATGTCACCTGCTGGACACAATGAGAACTGCAGGCTTAAATTCCACATTTGCTTTCTCCTTTTCACCATTTTATTGATGGGGTTAAATAGGAAGAAAAAAGCAGGACACACTTATAAACATTGTTACCTCGCATTTGCATTATAAAGGATTCACTGTTCATAACATGTTTTGCCTTTAAATGTTCCCTGATTTTGATTTGGCATTGAAACCTGAGTATATGGGTCAGGTCACTGTTGTTATTTAAAGGTCTTTGTATTATAAGCTGTGCAAATACATTAGTAATGTATTTTTACTATTTATGCTCAGTTGTTGGCTTTTACTTTTTTACAAAGACAAATAATGTCCCGCACCCATACGGTTGGCCTTTATGTTCTTTTTGCTCTTTTTATGTAGTTCAAGAGTATAGAACTCATTTATATTCTATGTTATCCACGCAGTCCATTTTACACTCTATTTCTTCTCCCTGCTCTTCTTCGTCTCTCTCGCACCCCTGGCCAGCACAGCAGCTGTGGGGCAGATGTGAAAACGGTTGCATATGAGAACAGGTTTGGCATTTGTTCCCCCCACCAAAACCACAGTACAGTGCTTCATCAACCCAGAAACCTTTAGTTTCCCCAATCATGCTGGTTTTCGGGTTTACTTACAGACGATTCTGGATCGCTGAGACGTCTGTTGGTGGAATTATTTGGGCTGAAGGAAGCTGACAGCCATCCATGTGTTGTTTGGGATTGGCTGGGCGATCAACAACATGTATGTTTATAAACGGGGCATTTTGGAGAGTTAGATTTCCATGAGAAGCAGAAATGAGGTCGCAAAATCTGATGTTTATATGGGGTGGCCATGTTTCAGCCGTCTACTGTAGACATCTAGTTTAGTTACGCCTGCTGGGAAATCAACCGCTAATGCGTGTGAATGCAGTTTGAGCATGCTGAATTCATGAGCAGGTTTCAATAGACTTTTACATTTCATAAAAAGCAATAAATGCAAGCCCATGAAAAAGTCACTGCTAGGCTTGTGTGTCCAAAAAGCATTGCGGTGGGATTTCTTATTAAAGGTGCAGTAGGAGATCTCGGAACATGCTAACTTTAACCTAATAGCACTGAAAGCGAATGCCCCACACTCCCTGCAATCGCCGTCCAAAGCCACGCCCCCTGAACGCATACGCACACCAGACGACCAGAGACAACATTACTACAATACATCATGTGTCATTCACCGGTGAGAAAACTTTATAGCACAGTTAGTAAAAGTATTACAATACCAGGAAGGAAGATCAGGATGTTGATGTTTGTCTGCCATTCTCGCTGTCTGCATAGCGTACATGAACGCGCTGATGATGTATGGTGTCTGCACGAGCAGGGTCCACAGAGGTATGCAAAAACATATTTGACAGGCAGGTAGGAAAGCCAATTAAAACGCTCAGACCGAGTTCTTGGTTCTACGCCTCCACAAAATACATATGAATATATTTAGACCACTTAATTTAATGATTGTGGCAAAGTTGTAAAGAATACCTAAAAACCGTACTTGAGTAAAAGTACAGATACCTTACAGTGAAAATTACTCCAATACACGTTACAAGTCACCAATTCCAAAACAACTTGAGTAAAAGACTTAGAGCATCTGATTTTAACAGTACTTAAGTATTTTACTTATACTAAATATAGGCTCAAACTCGAAGATGGACTAGTCAAAGAGACATGCCAGTCAAAAACTGTAACGTTGTGGAGAAGCTGCGGAAAACAGGCAGAGGCAAGGAGCTATGTGCAGGTATTTCATGGAAAAACTAGAACAAACAATAAGGCAAAACCCAAAGGGAACAAAGAACAGAATGACTGGCAAACAGACAACCATTACATTCAGCAACTCACAAGGAACTAAAGAAAAACTAGGGCTATATATACACACAGGGGGCTAACAAGCTTAACAAGATAAGACACACCTGGTGAGACTAATCAAGGGGAACCAATGAACAAACGGACTACAAACTGACTACAAACACCACGGGAGACAGGAAGTGACATAAAAGTCCAGGGCAAGGCACAGAGAGCAATCACGTTTATTTTCTTAAACCAAAATAAAACTGAACACCTCAAAATTAAAAAACAAAACAAATATATAAAATCCTTGAAACATGATACACTTAGCCTGCATAAGATAATAATAATGTATCTTTAATACAAAAAAAGAAAGTAAGGGTATATTGTCTTTCTGCTTTCGCATATTTTTTACACTTATTTCAAGTTTCTACATGTATATTGAAGAATCTGCAACTGCAATAAGACAAAATACACTATACAAAATATTCTAGATACAATCTAAAACAATTTAATTTCTTATGCAGTAAATATTTCTTGTTTTATATTTATTTTAACTGAAAATCAAGTAAAAAAAAAAAAGCAAAAAAGAAGTACTTATTACTTTGAGTGTTTATTATTAACATTATATACTTTAAGAATATATTTAGGTGCAAAATGAATGTAATGATCTAAGTGAAAATGTATCATGTATTTTAATATATTAGTTGAACTTTAAAGAAGTGACCAACTTAACTCGACCAACTTAAATAAAACTATACATCTTTGTATATAATTTCATACTTACACATTGTCTTTGAAATATGGTTGTGTACTGAAAAGCATTTATGATAAACTAAAATATTATGTAATAAGTATAATGTAATTTCTATTGATACTTGTATGTCATGTATTTAAATAGATTTGCAATTTAAATATATTTATATATTAAAAACGGATATATGGAAATATATATGAAAAACAGAAATATAGGATAAAATTGCAATATAGTACATTAAAATATAGTTTAAACGTAATACTTAACACACTAGTTGAAGTGTTTTACGTGCTTTACTATGTTGTCGACAAAATAAGAGGTTAAAACAATGATTTAAAATGTACTTTAAATCATTTTACTTTACACAGTAAAACATTTTTTTTAAATGATTACAATGTGCCATTTTTAAAGGTGTACTTAGTTGTGTTAAACACAGTCAGGAAAGTGTACTTTCGTAAAGTACTCTTAAGTGGCCTTTTATTTTATCAATATATAATCTGCAAGTATGTTTTTGTTTGTTTGCTTTTTAGAAATATAAGATTAAAGTACACTTCAAGTGCACTTTCAATACAGTTAAGCACACTTCTTTTTAACTAATTACAGTCATTAAGAAGTCAATGTTAGTGTTTTAGTAGTACGAGTAGTAATAATATCGATGCCTATGCACTGCCAATAACTCATAAGTATCAATGTGTTGTGCGAGTGTACATGTGAACAGTCCAAAACAAGAACATACCTTATTGTCAGTGAAAATGAACAGGGTACAGCATCGGACACAAGTTTCTCCATCGTTATAAAGACAACAATATGCTGATGTGTCCTCTACACTCAGTGAAATCAATGGACAATAGAGTGCCAGGCAGGAAACCGTAATTAGTCTTTGATCAAAGTGTCCGTTACCTAATACGAAGCGACACTGGAAGGGGGCAACATGTCTGGAGAAAGAGAGTGCTCTTTTTCTCCTCCCATTCTTTGACACAGTTGAGAATGAATGGAGCCAGTTGATGCTGGGGGTCACGGCCCCCGGCCCCGCTGTGCAACATGTAGGCTCTTTATAAAACAAAAACATTGGCCGTTTGAATCCATTCTCTGGAACTGTATTTCCTGGAATAAAGATTAGTGTATTTGTTCTTTTCTTGTTTAGAGCTGGGTGGAGGAGGACTGTGGGATGACGAGGGTCCTTTTATTTAGTTTGAGTCAAAGTAGGAAGTAGCATTCAAGAGTATATACTGTTGACTACAAAAGAGAAAGAGAATAATAAAAACTAAAAAGACTGAGGGCAAGTGCTTTTTTTTAAGGTTGACCACAGCTGACAAAAGAAAGGACACAAGAGACAAGACAGAGAAACTGTTTTTGATTCTCAGTAAACATGTCAGTCTGTTCATACTTTTCCTTTCCATGTCAAATATCCTCCTTATATAAATAGACTACAGGGTACATACTTGAATTTGTGCTCAGTTAAAACATTTAAAATAATTTTGTTATCCTTTTTAGGAGAAAAAAAAAATACAATTGATTTCTGTACCACGCATGCATATAAATGAAAACAATAGAGGTTTTGATGGTACATTGAGAGTGTACTGCCCTAAAATGGACAAAAAGCAGAGCCACAAACACCTAGACACAATGATCACGTTTTTCCGTATTCGTGTCATTGCTCTCAGTGGTAAATAACAGATTTGGTGTTAAATAAAAGAATGAAACACAGCTGGTTTGGCCTAAGTCATTCATGTAAGATACACAGCTGAGGGAAGGAAGATATTTAAACAGATTTATTTGGTAATGAAAATATGATCAGGTTTCCATAACAATATAGAACCTTTTTCCCGAAAATGAATCATTTTAAATTGAAGTTGGCAGAATCTGACACAAATGTGTTCTCAATTTTGCGTGCTCATTTTTTTTATTATGCATGAATGGTGGTACTAAACACAAATAACAGTCGTTTTTAAAATCAATAAATAATATAAAATACTTTATTATTTGTGACAACCTGCCCTGACATGTGGTTTTGACACCTCTTATGATCTCTACTGAAGCAGGCCTCAAGCATCTGTGCATGACTTCCTCTAATAACAATGAAACCAGCTCAGACATAGACAGTGGACAACAAGGTTAAATAGAACATAAGCATGCAAACATACAAGTCAAAATAATAAATGATTATAAGAAATAAATCAGTGACAAACGGTTCAGTGATATGTGAATATGAGGAAATAATATTAAGGATACATTTCCTTAATATTATATTCATTTTGATTAATTCCGAGAGCTCTCTGACCCTCTGATAGACAGCAAGGATCCTAACATGATCAAGGTCCAGAAACGTAGTAAGCACATCATTAAAATAATCCATGTGACAGTGGCTCAACCGTAATTTTATGAAGCTATGAAAATACTTTGTGTGCAAAGGAAACAAAAATAACGACTTTATTCAACAATGTCTCCTCCGCGTCACCCTATAGCGCCATTTTGGAGAGTATCACATGTGTAAACAACGTATCCAATGTATGTACATGGATATGTTTACATTCAGATCAAAAAGTAAACAATGTATCCTTGCTGTCTATGGGAGGGTCAGAGAGCTCTCAATTAATCAAATATCTTAATTTGTGTTCCGAAGATGAACGAAGGTCTTATAGGTTTGGAACGACATGAGGGTGAGTAATTAATGGAAGAATTTTAATTTTTGGGTGAACTATCCCTTTAAAGTTCACTTTTGATGACTGGTCCACTCTGGTTTTTTTAACGCCGTCTATGTAGTCTTCAGCAGCGGAAGAAAACCTTGTCTACAAATGCTTTGTTTGGTTATTTTTCCCACTCTAGGTAACTGCACAAATGGACATTTAATTGCTAAACAGTTTTTTTATTTTTATGGTATTGTAATTTTAGGGAATTAAAAACAGTCTACAGACAAAATTGAAATGTGGGACACAGGTGCAAACAATCAGCAGTAATAAAAGGGGAAACACAGGGAACAGAGTAAATCTACAAACAAAGTCTCAAGCCCAAAGATACGGAATACATTACTTTTAGTTTCGTATCAAAGACCCAGGAAGGCAAGGATGTTACTGAGCAGATTTTATTTCTATTATAAATACAGTTTCATTACCTGTCATATCCTGCTGCTTATGTTCTGTGCCTTTTTTTTTTACCTCACAAGTTCACTTTAAGTGTATTTTGCGAAATATTGGGTTCTTATTCTTTTAGGTAGGCCTATTTGTTTTCATACAGGACAATCATACTGTTTTTGTCTCCCTCTTTTTTTCCCAAGTCATGAACATTAAGTCTACCATGTAATTTCCACACCATTTTAAATTATGCATTGTGTTTGACAATCTTGTGTGGTGAAAATAACAATAGTTTTGCATAATGTGACTAAATTACAGCACAACACACAATAGACAGCTCCTTGACAGCATTAGCTCCACATTGTGGATGTGTTTGGAAATACGCTAGATTAGTATTTAGATTAAGAGAGAAAATGGAGCAAATCAAAAGATCTGTCTGACCCGAGTATGTATCAGTCTTTGCTTTCATTTTTCTCTGCTCAAGTCCATAATGCCAAATCTTCATATTTTCACAAAGATCAACAGCGCTACAGACGCATGTAACCTCTTCAAAACATTAAATTCTCTACTCTGTCCCCTCCACCCCCTCCCACTACTTCTATAACAGCTGATGATTTTGCCACATTCTACACAGACAAAACTAGAACAATCAGTAGTCAGTTCCACACACACCTAAAACTCCCACTTCTCCTTCGGTCCCCTCACTGAGGCAAGCCATCCTACAACATGTCCACTAGACCCAATCCCTTCACACCTTCTCCAGGCAATCTCTCCTACACTTTTACTAGCACTCACACACCACTTCTCACAGGCACTTTCCCCACTGCATTCAAGCAGGCTCGGGTAACCCCCACTGCTAAAAAAAAAAAAACCTACATTAAACACTTCACTTACAGATAGCTACAGACCTGTCGCTCTCCTTCCTTTCATAGCAAAAACACTCGAACGAGTTGTTTTTAACCAGGTATCATTATTTCTTACTCGGAACAACCAACTGGATCCTAACCAGTCAGGCTTCAGGAGTGGTCATTCAACCGAGACTGTGCTACTGTCAGTCACTGAAGCCCTGTGGATTGCAAAAGCTGATTCCAAATAATCAGTTCTTATTTTGCTGGGTCTATCTACTGCTTTTGACACTGTGAATCATCAGATCCAAAGCACATCAACTGGTCACTGGGGTTCCTCAGGGATCAGTTCTTGGACCTCTCTTCTCCATATACACACACACTACATCACTGGGACCTGCCTATATGATATGTGTTTCTCCAACCATTGCTATGCTAATGACATACAGCTCTATCCCTCATTTCAACTAGATGATCCAACGGTAGCTGCACGGATCTCAGACATCTCGGCATGGATGAAAGAACATCACCTACAGCTCAATCTGGCAAAGACTGAGCTGCTTGTCTTCCCCGCCACTCCAAATCTACAGCATGACTTCACCATCCAGTTAGGTTCGTCAACAATTACCCCATCAAGTTCGGTCAGAAATCTTGGTGTAATCTTTGCTGACCAGCTGACTTTCAAAGACCACATTGCAAAAACTGCTAGATCTTGCAGGTTTGCGTCGCACAACATCAGAAAGATTGGAGCATGCTGCACAACTTATCCAGAACCTTGTCATTTCTAGGCTGGACTACTGCAATACTCTTCTGGCTGG
>NW_015505368.1:1333853-1334881 GCF_001515645.1 Sinocyclocheilus grahami
AAGTCTGAGATCCACTAGTGAGTGACGCCTCGTGGTACCATCACAAAGAGGCATAAAATCACTTTCCAGAAAAATGTTGTTTACCGTTCCTGGCTGGTGGAATGATCTTCCAACCCCTACCCATTTTTCAAGCGACAGCTGAAACCTCACCTCTTTCGTCACTATCTGACTTCATCTTTAAAAATATATATATTTTTCTCTTTTCTTTCATCTTTCTCTGTCTAGCTTGAACTTATTTGAACAATGCTTGAAATTTGGTATGACGAGCACTTCCTGTGTCTATTTGCCCCTAAGATGAATCGCTTGATGTATTCCCCAATTGTAAGTAGCTTTGGATAAAAGAGTCTGCTAAATGAATAAATGTAAATGTAGATTATTAGATTTTTAAATTTAACAGCAGAGGGCAGCATATCATGAAAATTTTGCTTCACAGTGATTGAACCTCCCTCTAGTGATACACACAAGTGCTCTAAATCAAAATCATGTTTTCTTTGGTGGTTTCATGGTGTGTTTGGTCTTACCTTGATGCAAAATTACATCAGTCAGGTCAAGCATTAGTCACAAAAAGCTACACACACAGCACGCCCTCATAATGTTGTTTCATATTACACTTCCTTAGCACAATTCTATCCTTTTTTCTTTAAGGTATATGTTGTTTTTGAATTATTTCTCTGAAGTAGATTTGGTCACTTAAATAGGATGTAACAAGCCATAAAGCTACTCAAAATTGACAGTAATAAAAAACAGCCGCCGGAAGAATCCACTCTGAGAAATTGCTTAAGGTCCACGTTTCTCATGCTAAAGTCTCTGAACAAGCAGTGTTCCTGCCACATTTAAACATTTATGAGGTGGACTGAACTGTTACACACGTACACAGACCAGACTTGTTTTTAGCCCTTTTGCACTGTAAAATGCACTGTTTTTTGTCTCCTCCCCCAGAGCTTATTCCATCTGTGTATGTCTGCTAAAGCCATCACTGCTACCCCCATCCATCCAAATACACCAGTGCTGTCTCTCTCACTCAATGA
>NW_015505368.1:1334891-1343768 GCF_001515645.1 Sinocyclocheilus grahami
TGGAAGGGGGCAACATGTCTGGAGAAAGAGAGTGCTCTTTTTCTCTTCCCATTCTTTGACACAGTTGAGAATGAATGGAGCCAGTTGATGCTGGGGGTCACGGCCCCCGGCCCCGCTGTGCAACATGTAGGCTCTTTATAAAACAAAAACGTTGGCCGTTTGAATCCATTCTCTGGAACTGTATTTCCTGGAATAAAGATTAGTGTATTTGTTCTTTTCTTGTTTAGAGCTGGGTGGAGGAGGGCTGTGGGATGACGAGGGTCCTTTTATTTAGTTTGAGTCAAAGTAGGAAGTAGCATTCAAGAGTATATACTGTTGACTACAAAAGAGAAAGAGAATTTAAAAAAAACTAAAAAGACTGAGGGCAAGTGCTTTTTTTAAGGTTGACCACAGCTGACAAAAGAAAGGACACAAGAGACAAGACAGAGAAACTGTTTTTGATTCTCAGTAAACATGTCAGTCTGTTCATACTTTTCCTTTCCATGTCAAACATCCTCCTTATATAAATAGACTACAGGGTACATACTTGAATTTGTGCTCAGTTAAAACATTTAATATAATTTTGTTATCCTTTTTAGGAGAAAAGAAAATACAATTGATTTCTGTACCACGCATGCACGCATATAAATGAAAACAATAGAGGTTTTGATGGTACGTTGAGAGTGTACTGCCCTAAAATGGACAAAAAGCAGAGCCACAAACACCTAGACACAACGATCACGTTTTTCCGTATTGGTGTCATTGCTCTCCGTGGTAAATAACAGATTTGGTGTTAAATAAAATAATGAAACACAGCTGGTTTGGCCTAAGTCATTCATGCAAGATACACAGCTGAGGGAAGGAAGATATTTAAACAGATTTATTTGGTAATGAAAATATGATCAGGTTTCCATAACAATATAGAACCTTTTTCCCGAAAATGAATCATTTTAAATTGAAGTTGGCAGAATCTGACACAAATGTGTTCTCAATTTTGCTTGCTCATTTTATGCATGAATGGTGGTACTAAACACACAAACACAGTCGTTTTTAAATCAATAAATAATATAAAATACTTTATTATTTGTGACAACCTGCCCTGACATGTGGTTTTGACACCTCTTATGATCTCTACTGAAGCAGGCCTCAAGCATCTGTGCATGACTTCCTCTAATAACAATGAAACCAGCTCAGACATAGACAGTGGACAACAAGGTTAAATAGAACATAAGCATGCAAACATACAAGTCAAAATAATAAATGATTATAAGAAATAAATCAGTGACAAACGGTTCAGTGATATGTGAATATGAGGAAATAATATTAAGGATACATTTCCTTAATATTATATTCATTTTGATTAATTCCGAGAGCTCTCTGACCCTCTGATAGACAGCAAGGATCCTAACATGATCAAGGTCCAGAAACGTAGTAAGCACATCATTAAAATAATCCATGTGACATCAGTGGCTCAACCGTAATTTTATGAAGCTATGAAAATACTTTGTGTGCAAAGGAAACAAAAATAACGACTTTATTCAACAATTTGTCTCCTCCGCGTCACCCTATAGCGCCATTTTGGAGAGTATCACATGTGTAAACAACGTATCCAATGTATGTACATGGATATGTTTACATTCAGATCAAAAAGTAAACAATGTATCCTTGCTGTCTATGGGAGGGTCAGAGAGCTCTCAAAATTCATCAAATATCTTAATTTGTGTTCCGCAGATGAACGAAGGTCTTATAGGTTTGGAACGACATGAGGGTGAGTAATTAATGGAAGAATTTTAATTTTGGGGTGAACTATCCCTTTAAAGTTCACTTTTGATGACTGGTCCACTCTGGTTTTTTTAACGCCGTCTATGTAGTCTTCAGCAGCGGAAGAAAACCTTGTCTACAAATGCGTTGTTTGGTTATTTTTCCCACTCTAGGTAACTGCACAAATGGACATTTAATTGCTAAACAGTTTTTTTATTTTTGTGGTATTGTAATTTTAGGGAATTAAAAACAGTCTACAGACAAAATTGAAATGTGGGACACAGGTGCAAACAATCAGCAGTAATAAAAGGGGAAACGCAGGGAACAGAGTAAATCTACAAACTAAAAGTCTCAAGCCCAAAGATACGGAATACATTACTTTTAGTTTCGTATCAAAGACCCAGGAAGGCAAGGATGTTACGGAGCAGATTTTAGTTCTATTATAAGTACAGTTCCATTACCCGTCATATCCTGCTGCTTATGATCTGTGCCTTTTTCTTTACCTCACAAGTTCACTTTAAGTGTATTTTGCGAAATATTGGGTTCTTATTCTTTTAGGTAGGCCTATTTGTTTTCATACAGGACAATCATACGGTTTTTGTCTCCCTCTTTCTCTCTTTTTTTTCCAAGTCATGAACATTAAGTCTACCATGTAATTTCCACACCATTTTAAATTATGCATTGTGTTTGATAATCTTGTGTGGTGAAAATAACAATATTTTTGCATAATGTGACTAAATTACAGCACAACACACAATAGACAGCTCCTTGACAGCATTAGCTCCACATTGTGGATGTGTTTGGAAATACGCTAGATTAGTATTTAGATTAAGAGAGAAAATGGAGCAAATCAAAAGATCTGTCTGACCTGAGTATGTATCAGTCTTTGCTTTCATTTTTCTCTGCTCAAGTCCATAATGCCAAATCTTCATATTTTCACAAAGATCAACAGCGCTACAGACGCATGTAACCTCTTCAAAACATTAAATTCTCTACTCTGTCCCCTCCACCCCCTCCCACTAATTCTATAACAGCTGATGATTTTGCCACATTCTACACAGACAAAACTAGAACAATCAGTAGTCAGTTCCACACACACACACACACACACGCTTAAAACTCCCACTTCTCCTTCTGTCCCTTCACTGAGGCAGAAGGATTCAAACTTCTCCTCTCCAGCCATCCTACAACATGTCCACTAGACCCAATCCCTTCACACCTTCTCCAGGCAATCTCTCCTACACTTTTACTAGCACTCACACACATCATCAACACATCACTTCTCACAGGCACTTTCCCCACTGCATTCAAGCAGGCTCGGGTAACCCCCACTGCTAAAAAAAAAACCTACATTAAACACTTCACTTACAGATAGCTACAGACCTGTCTCTCTCCTTCCTTTTATAGCAAAAACACTCGAACAAGTTGTTTTTAACCAGGTATCTATTTCTTACTCGGAACAACCAACTGGATCCTAACCAGTCAGGCTTCAGGAGTGGTCATTCAACCGAGACTGTGCTACTGTCAGTCACTGAAGCCCTGTGGATTGCAAAAGCTGATTCCAAATAATCAGTTCTTATTTTGCTGGGTCTATCTACTGCTTTTGACACTGTGAATCATCAGATCCAAAGCACATCAACTGGTCACTGGGGCTCCTCAGGGATCAGTTCTTGGACCTCTCTTCTCCATATACACACACACACACATACTACATCACTGGGACCTGCCTATATGATATGTGTTTCTCCAACCATTGCTATGCTAATGACATACAGCTCTATCCCTCATTTCAACTAGATGATCCAACGGTAGCTGCACGGATCTCAGACATCTCGGCATGGATGAAAGAACATCACCTACAGCTCAACCTGGCAAAGACTGAGCTGCTTGTCTTCCCCGCCACTCCAAATCTACAGCATGACTTCACCATCCAGTTAGGTTCATCAACAATTACCCCATCAAGTTCGGTCAGAAATCTTGGTGTAATCTTTGCTGACCAGCTGACTTTCAAAGACCACATTGCAAAAACTGCTAGATCTTGCAGGTTTGCGTCGCACAACATCAGAAAGATCGGAGCATGCTGCACAACTTATCCAGAACCTTGTCATTTCTAGGCTGGACTACTGTAATACTCTTCTGGCTGGACTTCCATCATGCACGATCAAACCTTTAAGAATGCAGCGGCACAACTGGTCTTTAACGAGCCCACCTCTCTTTATCGCCCTGCACTGGCTGACGGTTACAACTCGCATCAAGTTCAAGACACTGACGCTTGTGGCACGAAGTGGTCAGGAGTTTGAAAATTACCAATAATAAAGAGAAATCCTATAGTCGACTACGCCACCTGGAATACACCGGGACATAACAGCCCTAAACAAAGGGACACAGGTTCGTTGCCAAAGGCAGGGTGAGCATAAGGATACAGATGTAAACGAATCCCTTTATTAACATACAACACATCACATGTCTTTACCAGTAACTTACAAAACAAGTACAATACAATAAGATAAAATAAAGAGGGAGGTGGCCAGCAAAGACCCTCAGATTTCTACCCCACACTCAATACCCATAACACACACTCGTGAAATATCAAAAATATTAAACCCAGCACTCCATGTGGACACGCAGTACAAGGTACCATGGCCAACCCCTCCCACCTAAATCCACGCACCGAACAATACAAAACATAATATAACAGACGGACCCAGATGAATTCCAGACAGAACTAAAACAGAACAAAACAGTGAGCAGAGCAGAAGTGCAGTCAGTTACTTTAGGTTCATTAGGCTTCAATTAAGATCATCGGAAACCCCTGGACGTGCAATCAATCCAAGAAAACAGTACAATGCTGCAATACACATGGTCGCTCACCACGCAGGATTACAGCTACTTGCAGGCCCATATCTGAAAACTTGCCAACAGCCAGCACAGGAAAGACAGGAGGATAACCCAATTGCTAACACTCATTCAAAGCGCCACATGTCACAAAGGGGCAGTACCAAGGATGATGCATCCCAAGCAACCAAACACTTCCCCCTTTTATATGCACAACACAGGCACTAATTGGCTCATGAAACTTACCTCTGCCTCTGTGGGGGATCATCCCTTACATTTTTTGTGTGAAAAATTGTAGGTCTTATAACTGTATAATTAAAATAGTCAATGATAGATGCAATGATATAGAGACTATAAGGAAAAAAAGAAAGAAAGAAAGAAAGAAAAAGAAAGAAAGAGAAAAAAGAAAGAAAGAAATGTATATGCTTGTGCTATGTTTGTGCTTTTTTGCCAATTGGTTAGATATTTTGTGATGCAATGCGAACAAAGTTTGGGGTCAGTAAGTTGAAGAAAAACAGTAAGGTTTTTGTTTGTTTGTTTAGAAATTAAGAGTTTTATTTGGCAAGGGCACATTCAATTAATCAAAAGTGACATTCATATTGCTACAAAAGATTTTTATTTCAAATAAATGCTGTTCTTAATATTCTTAATATAACATTCTTATACTTAATATAAAATTACTTTAGTAATTTAGTAAAGTACTTTATAAAATATATATATTTTTAAAACAGTTACTTCAAATTGAAACATTTCTGTTTTACTGTATTTTTGACCAATTAAATGTGACTTTTGTAAGCATAGTAAGCATTATTTTATATATATAAAATAAAATAAAATAAAAAATTATCACTTTCATTAATTCCACATATCGGCATCCACATTGTCATCTTTTTGCAGACGCTGGACATATTTCATTGAATTTATTCACAGGTACCTTTCTGTAATTTGACACAATTACTTCAAGGTTAGCGTGAAAAAGTACAAAAATTCCAGATGTAGCTACTCTCTGGTATCTTATAGCAAAATATTTGGAAATCGTTCATCCTAAAAGATTATATACCCAGGGCTACTCGATTACTAAATATCCCCCATTAGATTTATATCCGTGATTACTGTTAATGCTGAAACAGAAAAGGCAGGAAACAAGTTTGGGACATTTAGCTTAAAGTATATGGTAATGTTGTTGACTTAAACTGTATGTAACTATATCACCAAATCTGCTAAACAGACATAAACAGATTAACAGCAACAGCTCAAGTGACTTATAAAGGCTGTAAGATTGGAAAAGTAAACATTCAGCTCACTATATATCATTTTAGAGATTACTTTAGTTTTAGTTTGTTGATGAAATCTGACACTCATATGTAATGGCCCCCAAATGATGATGTTTCCATTTGTTGTCTTACTTTCAAAGACTCATGCTCAAAATACTTTTGAACCAATAAAATAAGGATAAAATAAAAAATAAAATAAGTCAAATAAATGAAGTAAAAATAAGAAGAAGAAGATAAACAACAATATGTAATATATTTATACCTGCCTTTTATATTTTAGAAAGAGGATCCCACTAAAGGGAATCATTACATTTGGGTGTCTGTGCATTCAAAAAGTTTGAAAACCTGGCCATCTCAATCATGACTAGCTAACAGCAACACTGAATCAATAAACTCCCCACTATGCAAACTGCCCACACACCTAATGAAGTATTATTTTAAGAGGCATAAGCAAACGGTGAATCAAACTATTACAAAGTGACAAGAGTGATTTCTAGAATGATTTGAATCACATGCAGCGGATTCAATCACAGTCTGATATTTTCAGATATCACAAATATTACATATGAAACACATAATACACCTGACAAAAGCAAAGCTATAGGAGAAAGTGTAACTATTTTACAAGGAGGTGATTTCTTATGAATTTGTATGATGTGAATTGTTTTTAGAAAAAAAAAGTATGCATGAAGGTCCACTCCTAAACCATTAATGGGATGTAAACCGACCGTCCAAAAATGTACACTGTAAAATAAATATGAAGAGTTTATTTGCAAAAACAGATTACTCCATTTTTATAAATTTTCATAAATTGTGTTTTTTATTGTGTTTTATTGTGTTAGTTAGCTGTATTTTTAGCTATTATTATTTTATTTCATCAAAACAACCCAGCTGCAGTTTGACTGATATTAATTGGAATGCAGGATAACAAAACATGATTTTTGAAAATAAAAATTCTACAGTATTCACAAATGAGATCATCCAAATTGAATTGCTTGAGATTGTGTTGAGAAACATCTTTTTTGTTTTTCTCTGCTTTCCATGTCTGAAAGCCAAATGTTGAGGTGTTGAGTGTGAGTTCCTGTGGTGGGACTTTACAGTATTGCAACAAATCTGTGATTTCACAGGCGTTCACTGCGATTTGCAAACACTGCAGTCTTGAAAACAGGTGGGGGACTGGATGAGAGAAACTGTGAACAATCTGTGTGTACTTGACACCTCCTTGCATACACACACAAACATAGCATTTCCTCTTTTCCATTTCCAGACTTAAAACCTATTCACACAAGGCCCTTTTTCTTAAGCATTTTACTGTTGGCATGAACAGACTTTTTCAGCCAATGTACTATTTTAAAATAATAATAGCACAATTTTAAGATGATTTCAATAGCCTTATTGCAGCAAAGCCCCCCCCCCCATAAGTCCCTTGTACTGTCTGTCCACACGCTGCTGTTCCTTTAGAATGCTACAGCAAATGCTTCAGCTGTTTAGTGAGAGATCTCATCTGTCCTGAGGGGCTGAGAGGAGCAGTGTGTTTTGTCTGAAGGTAGCAGTGCGATGGATAGGCATGACGTGTGTGTGTGTGTGTGTGTGTGTGTAAAGACAGCCCCACCTTAACACCCTCAGCCTGCACACAAACACACAACACCACTATAAGAACATGTGTGAGCATTTGGGCACGTAAGTGTGAGTGTGTAGGTCTCAAAAAATGGCACAAACACTACCAAGGAAGTTAAACAATGTTGAATTTATGTGTGTGTAAGGCATTGTGCCATTTACGCACGCACGCACGCACACACACACACATAAGTAAAAACAGCAATATTGTGAAATATTAATACAATTTAACATAACAGTTTTCTATTGTAATATGCTACAAAATATAATTTATTCCCTGTGATGGCAAAGCTAAATTTCCAATACTCCAGTCTTCAGTGTCACATGATCCTTTAGAAATCATTCTAATACAGTATGCTGATAATGTGCTTCATAATATGCTGAACTCTTTAATATTTAATATAAGTTTGATCAAATAAATGCAGCTTTGATGAGTATTAGAGACTTCTTTAAAATACATTAAAAATCTTACTGATCCCAGACTTTTGAACAGTATTACACACACACACACACACACACACACACACACACACACTTATGTTGTGTTTCCATGTTTTATGGGGACATTCCATAGGCGTAATGGTTTTTACACTGTACAAGCTGTATTTTCTATCACCCTACACCTAAACCTACCCCTCACAGGAAACTAGATTTTAGATTTTTAGATTTTCAAAAAACTTCATTCTGTGTGATTTCTAAGCTTGTTTCCTCATGGGGACCTAAAAATGTCCCCACAAGGTAAAATGTACTGGTATTACTATCCTTGTGGGGACATTTGGTCCCCATAACTTGATAAATACCAAGTACACACACACACATACTATATGGTGGTGTCAGGCAATTTGGTGCCTGAATCTTTTTGATTCATAACCATACATTTCATTAACTGATATACTGTTAATATATACCAAGCACTATAATAATAGGTGGTAAAAAAGGTCATATGATTAAAGTTCATACCTGCAATCAGCATAACTTTAATAATATTTTACTATGAACATACATATAATGTCATACATAAACTTATATGGTAATTCATACTTTTTACTTCCAAAAAAATGACAGTAAAGTTTACAATAAAATTTCACGTGTTGTCCTGTTAATGTAAAATAGATAAATTACATATAATTTAAGATAACTTATGGTTAAACAACATTTGTTTTACTCTAGCATTTTCCATTCTTTTTATGTTATTATTATAAACTTTTTTTACAGCATATTTGGGGGTTGCTTTGGCTTAGACACCTTCAGTCAGTCAGTGAGACACTAATCCACAAGATTTAGGAGAGCATCTGAGCTGAGCTCTGTGTGTGTATGCTATAATTTTCAAGAGAGTCAGAGCTTAGGGAGATATTCAGATATTCAAACATAAGACACACACACACACACACACAGAGAGAGAGAGAGAGAG